>NC_135792.1:5735000-5922500 GCF_051106095.1 Pogona vitticeps | reverse complement strand
TTCACCTTTGTATTTTGGAATATGGAACTTAGGAACAGGATCCATTGGTCATGCAGCTTGAAGCGGGTAGAGGATTGGAGTGACAAAATTGCTGGATGTCCACATTCCATCTGAGATACATTAAAATGCACAATTTGACTCCAGTTTGTGACCGATGACATCGTTTTAAACAAAGACATTCCATGGTTCAAAATTCCCTTTTACACTCCTCCACAGTAAAAAAATAATTCTACATACAGACATTTTCGCCAACGTAGATTCATTTTAATTACTATGACCAGCCCATGTTTTGGGCACTTTTCTTTTTTGTTTTATCGAAAAATGTTATCGATGGCGGACGTTGCTAATCCGTAGCAAGGAAGCATTAAGACTTATAACCAGGGTGAGGTGAAGACAGATGTTCACCGACTTGATGACTGTGTTAGATCTCGCTGCCAGGAAGTAAGGAAACACTGGAAAGACAGAAGAGACCAATTTCTCCACACGGCAAGGGGGGGAAGTGGCAAACTATGTTTTCTCAATAAGGAAAAGAATTATTTTTGAATGGGAAGCTTTTAGCTTGTACGCACATCAAAGCCAGCATTGTTGAGACAGATGCGTAAGCACACACCCAACACTGAACTAAAACATTTGTTCCCGCCTTGCTGACATTGTGGGTTATATATTTCACAGCAAACACTGGTTGTTACAGCCTGTTCATGAAACTGTGGCTAGCTTTCCAGTGTTGTTGTTTTTTTCCTGGCCTAGCTTTTCATCAGAGCTTAAAAAGTGAATCTGAAAAAAAAGAATTTGTTACAGATGCAGTTCTGAAGCGCGGAAGATTAATTTACAGAAGTTACCATGCTAGTTTTGATTATTAAGAAGTCTTTATCATCCCACGACTAAAGGTAGTTATTTTGGGTTACTTCTTTTAAAAAAAAAAAAAATCTGAACACTACAGCTGGCTCGCTATTGCTGGTCCCAAGTAAGAGTGGGATGATTCGATTGCTGAATGCTATGTCAACACATATGTACATCCCATTAAGGAAATGAGTCAGCTCTTGAAGGGGCTGTGATTCACTCTCTTATTCTCTGCCATGTTATAGTCACATCAATAATGACAAAACTGCAGGATATTAGTTATCCACGATTCAGGGAGACCACCTGCCCATAACTATGGAAGTAACACTATTATTATTATTATTATTATTATTATTATTATTATTATTATTATTATTATTATTATTATTATTATTATTATTATTATTATTATTATTATTATTATTATTATTATTATTATTATTGTCGTCGTCGTCGTCGTCGTCGTCGTCGTCCACCAGGCACAGTCAAAATTCTAGAAATATTGACTGGTATTATATAACAGATACAAGTTTTAACCAAAAACCTAAGTATCTGTTAAATACCAGTGCAGTATGTATGCTGTTCTAATATTGCTGTTTTTTGTAGCTCTGATGGTGCTGCTGCTGCTGTTGTTGTTATATGCCACCTTTCTCCTAAATGAACCAAGGCGGCTTACAGTATTAAAAGAAACAAAGTTAAAAACAAAATAATAAATTATTAGGATATTCCAAAAGCTTTAAACAAACTTCATATTTAAACACATAAATAAGAACAATATTAAACACACAGATAAAACACAGACCTTTAAAGAAATCCCCTTGATCAACCAGGCATTTAAAGGAAAGCTTGCCTGAAAAGAAAGGTCTTTGCCTGCTTGCAGAAGGACAGCAATGATGGGGCCAGTCTGGCCTCCAGTGGGAGGGAGTTCCAAAGTCCCTCATATGTGCCTCTACCACACATACGTACCTGTGAAGGCAGCAAGGCCAAGAGAAAGGGCTCTCCTGATTATCTTAGTACCCCAGTAGTCTCCAAAAAAAGGAGACACAGTCTTGCATAATTATACTGGATATTTTAGTTGCAGTTATGAGAACAGTTCTCCTTCATTCACTTACAACTGTAACACAATACAGTTGTGACATTACTGATGGAAGGAACTACTTACACATTCCTTCTTATTTCTAACTTCCCTTTTTAATAAATGGTTTAGTTTTCCTGATATTCCACATCAAAATTATTGAGAAGTCACAATGGCCGGAGGAACAGAGAATCCTTTAAAAAGTACTTTTGGAAAATCGCATTGAGAATCTTTTTCCTCTGTCAGGAGAGGAATATTTTTGATATTATTGTCAACAGCTCAGCCTTTACCGCCTGTACCCTTGACCTCGAATATGCCAATATCTTCTTGTTGTTGTCTTCCTAGAGAAAATCCCCCAAACTCTGAACTCCTGCCATGGAACGATCAAGTCATAATTTTTCGAATTGCCTCTTTCTGCAAGAATGCAATTTGGGCAGGCCAAGGGAGGAGCAAAGCTAGAACTAGAAAGTTGTTGTTGTTGTTGTGTGTGTTTTCCCTGAGAGATGTAAATGACTGTTGTTACCTTGATTGACACCATCCTTTCAATTAAATTCCAGCCCTGCGATCCGATTCCAGAAGTTCTTTCGCCACCCAGAGATAATTTCTGGAGGCAAGACACCTGGCTAAGTCAGAGCCATGATTCATTTTATGAGTTTAGGGTGCAGTCATCACTCACACAGAGGCTTAGGGTTTGGATGATGGAAGATGGGTGAAGTGCAGCCTGATAGGACACGGCCCATGAATCTGTTCTACATCATCAGCTCCTTTGATCACTGGCAGAAGTTCAGAGATACTTCTTCGCATCTGTCCAAAATAAACAACACTGCGATCCATACCTCTCCCCAGTCTTCCATGTCACTACCTGGCTGTTCCACATAGACTTGTTCAACGGAAGCCAAAAGAAAAGAAATACGACACTTTTCGCCCCACGAAATACCAATGTGCAAAAAGTAAATAACAATTTTGACATATAATTTTGGTAGAAATAAAATATCCCAGCGTCTTGTCTGGGCACGCACACTGTTGGCTGTCATCACTGAGTCACAAGTGGTGTCTAAGAGTACAGATCCTTCTTTTCGGTCTGTTCCTTCCGATCCACTGATCCTAAAGTGGCCAGGTACACCACTTTAGAGAGGACAATCCTCCACCTGATGACAGCTCTGCTTGAAGAACTAATATGTCCATGTCTGGTTTCAAAAGAACGGACCAAGAACCTGTCCAACTGTCTATCGGCAATTTGCACCCAGACAACAGGCTATAGAAGTGACTTATTTATGGATTCTCCCACTATGGTGAGTTGTATTTGATTTCTATTTAATTTCGAGTCATTACTGCTGAAGTGCACCCATAAATAAGGCAGATACTTTTTATGCAAATCTGTGACACCCTTTATTGCCTTTTTGGCAACTCATAAATGTTTACCCTAAAACCGTTTACCCTAAAATGTTTACCCTTCAAAACTGGAAGATGTTACGGGTTTTTTTTAGCCTACAACTCCCATAAGCCTTAGACAGTGTATTCAATGATAAGGGGTACTGGGAAACGCAGTCTGAAGACATTAAATCCACAGTTACCCACCTCTGCCTTAAATAGTTCCCTGGCACCGATGCTGCAGTTTTTGGCCCTCTAACCTTATGTGACAGATGCACAGAAGTAAGTCACTGTAGACTTCTTTCCTCCAGGCATTTTGCTGTTTCTCTGTTTACCTTTCCTGCTGAAGATCAAAGTGACACACTCAAAGATGCTGTTGGAAGCGAAGCGCAATCAGGGTACATTTGAACATTCCTTTTTCTTAGGAGCCCATATCTACACAGGGTAGGGAAAACCCAGTTTAAAATATGCAGGTGCTAAATTTGGTTGGGTCTACGGAAGCTTCATCTTGGAAGAAAGGTCTATTGCTGCCTTTCGGTCATGACAGTTAAATGAAACTTACAGAGTCAAGATTGGTTACTTCTAGAGGTTGCTAGTTCGATTCCCCACTGTGCCTCCTGTGAGTTGAGCCAGCCTGGGTGGCCTTGGGCAAGCTGCAGAGTTCCAGGTCACCCCCAGAGGAAGGGAAGGGTAAACCACTTCTAAGTCTCCTCTACCTCAACAACTGTGAAAAAGGGCCACCGTAAGTCAGAATCAACTTGACAGGACATGATTATTAGAGCACCACATATGTAGATTTTTTTGATTCTCCTCCAGTGAGCATGGTTGTATCCTAAGTAACCCTAGAATCTCCTGCTTGAGGATTCTAGGGTTACTTGTTTTTCTCTGCTAGAAAGCTGGAGAAGAACTCCAGGAAAGAATTCTGAGTATCTCAACAAATGTCAAAAGCTAGAATTCCTTGGGGGAGAGTCATGACTGTTAAAATGAGATCCCTGTGATGAAATGAAGTAGATTCACAAAGGATTTTTCCCAGGGTTGTAATAAAACAAGATAATGATATGCTAGCATCGTCCATGCATTAAGTACTTACTGCTATAATTTAGTGTATCTTGTCCTGTCTGTATGCGTTGTAATAATAAATAAGCAAAATAAATAAACAAAATAAATAACAAATAAAAATAAATGCAGTAATAAATAAATAAGCAGAGGATAGTTCCATCCATGACTTGCTTACATGAATCTTGGAAACATGTGACAGAAAACAATGGTGAAGGGAACAGCCCTCTGTTGGGTGCCTTCTTTATATCTTTCCTTAGTTGCCATCACAATGTGTTGTCTCCAATTTCAAACCCAGAGTTGGAATTTTCTTTGGAATGCTACCTTGGTACAGTCTGCCATCTTGTTGCTTGCACAGGGCAGTCAACAGGAGTAAACACACACACCCTGCTCTCCAGTTCAGACCATGCAGGGAAGCACAGAGGCTGGAAAGGGGAGGGCAAAGGCAGAATGCCCTGCGTTTACCTGTAATTTGGCTGTAAGTTGGTCCTCCCTTTTGCATGCCTTTCTGGAAATATATTACTACACTGCAGCATTTGCTTATTTATCCTTGCAGTTGTGTTTTTAGTGCCTGTGTTTTATGATTCGGGAGCTGGATGGAGAGCTGGTGCTGAAAATTGTACAGATATTCCAGCAATACTACTTCACATGACCATAATATCGTAGGGTTTGAAGGTGCCCTTGGAGGTCCTTGTTCATGATGAATGGTCACCCAGCATCTACATAATGGTCTCCAAAGAAGGAAAATCTGCCCATGGAGGTTTCTCATACTGTTGAAAAGTTCTCAAGAACTCAGAGGTCTCTGCAAATGTTAGCTAAAATGTTAGCTTCACTGCAGTTGCTACTCATTGGTTCTAATCCCTTCTTCCGGAACAATGGAGAGCAATTCTGCTCCATCATCAGCATCATCACCATCACAAATAACAACAACAGGCCTCCCAAGAATGCACAATTTACAGTAAATTTAATACCAAGGAACACTTCAAAAGAGAATTTTGTTTTCTAAGAGCTTGAAGGATATGGTGTAAAAATCCTAAAACTGAGCAATATTTTAAATAGATGTCATTGCCAGATCGTATGCATACAAACACGGAATATTATAATATGGGTGCTAAGAAGACAATTATGTCAGAGTAAAATATTAGGAGATGACCTAGATGGAATATTGATGGCTTCAAACTGTATGTAAGGGAAGCAGTCTGGTGGTGTTCTCTAGGGCCAAATTATAAGATGCTAGCTTCACACATAGAAGGTAAGAAAACATTATCCCTCCAGGAACACATTCCTTCAAACCTTCAAGTGTCTATGCTGTTGCTTGCAAATGAAATCTATGGCCAATAATCAAACAAAGGCAAGCTAATTTGCATTTGCGACCTGCAAAAAAAAATTGCATGCGCAAATAAATGAATGGTATTTACTTCTTAAGGAAGACCTGCTTCTAAATGTGAAGCTGGTTTGATTCTGCTTTCCAGATGAATCCAAATTGTGTTCTTTCTCTCCTTTACTAGGGCCTAAAAATAATCTTGCTATGCAAGTCAGACATCTTGCCTTTTTCTAGCTTAGCTGATAACAAACTGGAATCCTCTTAATAATTTGAACAACAATTGCCATCAGCCCTCGGCAGCTTAGTGGTTGGAGATGATAGTCCAATACTTTTGAAAGGTACCCAGGGGGTTGACTTGTCATCATGACAAATCTAGCCCTATATCTAAGAAACTTAGCCTTCAAAATATTTAAGAGTACATTATAATCCTTCATTCAAAGAATGTAACCTTTGGGGATGTATTTAGTATAAAAGTTGGAAGCCTTTGCCATTTTCTTCCTAGTCTAGGTGCAAAATTCCATCACTGTGTTTCATTGCTGTTGTGTTCTGTACGATCAAGTTGGCAATGACTTATGGAGTCCTTAACAGGGCTTTCAAGGTAAGTGAGATACTGTATTTTTCCATGTATAAGACGCCCCCAATTTTCTAATCCAAAATTAAGAAATCTAAATGGGGCTTAGCAAGTGCAGAGGGAAATGGAACAAAGCTGCATTCCCCTCTTGTTTTTGTTCTCTCCTCAGCTTACTTCCATGTATAAGATGACCCTCAATTTTTAGTCTAAAGATTTTAGACAAAAGTATAGTCTTATACACAGAAAATATGGTATTTTACCAGTTCCACTCTGCCGAAGGGTTTCTATGGCCAAGTGGGGACTTGAACCTTGTTCTCCAGAGTCCTTGTTCTCCAGACCCACTACACCACACTGGGAATTACTGCCATTAGAAAACTTTTTATTTGCTCGCACAGCAATTGCTGGAATATGCAGATATTATTCAGCGTTCTCCTCTCTGTCACTCATGTCCATGAAAAGAAGCTCTTAGAAACCTTTTCCTGTCAAAGCAAGTACGAACGAGAGATCGCAACCTGTTTTTCATACTGACAAGCTCGAGCAGAAGGAAGAACCTTGCCCTGTGTCTTGAAATCAGACCTTTCTTTTGTAGCTCAATTAGCAAAGTACAATTTGGGTAATTGGAAGCAAATGTTTCTTTTATCACATGATTTTCTCCACTGTTCTTAACCCAATACTGTCCCCTGCAGGGTAGAAAAGAATCCGATCAACAGGATCAAAGAAGTGTGTGTGTGTGTGTGTGTGTGTGTGTGTGTGTGTGTGTGTGTGTGTGTGAGAGAGAGAGAGAGAGAGAGAGAGAGAGAGAGAGAGAGAGAGAATGGGCATCAACATCTTTTTTTCCATGTGGCCTTTACACTCACATCACCGATACCTGTGATCGCATTCCAGGTTGATTTGTGAATTTTTAAAATATGTCTGCAGCCACTGCAACAGCAAAAGAAAAAGAGAGAGAGAGAGAAAAGACACAGGACATGCTTATTTAAATGCATATTTCTTTTTATTTGAAAATTATATATAAAGGTCAAAAATATGCATTCACACAATGTAGTACAACTTTTGACCACAGAGCTACGGACACATGAAAAACATTGTGGGGAAGTGTGGAAGTCAGTAGATAATGAAGTTCTGCTCAACATATTAGCCTGGAAAGTCATTTCTCATTGGGACTTAGGAGGTAAAAGCTTGAATTGCTCAAACATTGTTACTGAGCAAACATCAGGGAGAGAGAGAGAGGAAATAGTAGTCACAAATAGCTGATACCATTCAATCTTGCTACATGTTTTATATCCTTAAATCTTCTGCCAAATGAGCATTGTACAGCTTACATGATATAAGATCACTGTCTCAAAAACACATCACCTAGTATTCCTGTGTGTATGCAAAGCAGGGAAAGGGGTGGGGAATTCCCAGATTTATATCTTATTTATTGATTACAACCAGTGTTTCTTTTTAAAAGTTCTTCATCGCCCGTGTTCTGTTTTGCATTCGCTCGCTGAGCTAAGTTATCTTCGTCCTGTCTTTGAAGTGTCTCGTCAGATACAGCTAGGGAAGTTACTTATATCTTTAATGGACTTCCTCGTCGGTTTATCTCATTTAATATGAAGAACAGCTGTTGCGCAGTGGTGGCAGAGCTGCTGAAAAAGCTCTAGTTGAGCTGCACCAGACAGCGGCAAGCGATTCCATCTCCAAATTATCCATTACTCCTAGGGCACCCTAGAGTAGTAGCTGAATCTATGGCAGTAAGGGAGCACAGTAACCCAATGGGTTCCCTTATTGGGAGAAAGGCAGCATATAAATAAATCAAATAAAACAGAAACAATAACCATGAAGCTTCTGATGCAGAAGAGCTGTCCAAAGCTTTTGCTCCAGCAGAATCTGCTTGCATTGTTTGCTCCTCCACAAGGGAGGACATGGTGGCGCTGCGGGCTAAACCGCAGAAGCCTGTGCTGCAGGGTCAGAAGACCAGCAGTCGTAAGATCGAATCCACGCGATGGAGTGAGCGCCCATCACTTGTCCCAGCTCCCGCCAACCTAGTGGTTCAAAAGCATGCAAATGCAAGTAGATAAATAGGGACCACCTCGGTGGGAAGGTAACAGCGTTCCGTGTCTAAGTCGCACTGGCCACGTGACCACGGAAGATTGTCTTCGGACAAAACGCTGGCTCTATGGCTTAGAAACGGGGATGAGCACCGCCCCCTAGAGTCGAACACGACTGGACAAAATTGTCAAGGGGAACTTTTACTTTTACCTTACCATGAGGGATGGTATGAAGGCAGACTATTCAAGCCAAGGTTTGCCATTGAGGAAAATATCATTAATATGCAGAGAGTGCGATCCTATATATGTCTACTTCATATTAAACATGGATGTGTCCAATGACTCTTCCTATGAAGTCAGAGCAAATATCATTGTAGCACCCATAACACAGTTCTAGGGATCATCACCACCATAGACCTGCAGAGCTGGAAAGGATCTTATGGATGGAGTCCAGCCCCTGTCAAGGAGGCTCAATGGGAAAATAATCAAACCCCAACCTCTGGCTCTGCAACCAGACACCTAAGCCACTGAGCTATCCACCATATGTCCACTCAGAGCTAGGGACATAAAAAACACTTGCAAAATTATTTTGTCCTTGTGGACATTTTTCGTTCTTGTTATGTTTCTGTGCTATGATTTTTTTGTGTGTTTTGGTGTGTGTGTGTTTTCAGCCCCAACGCATTCCAATGGGGCTTGCTCTGTGTGTGTGTGTGTGTGTGTGTGTGTGTGTGTGTGTGTGTGTGTGTGTGTGTGTGTGTGTGTGTGTGTGTGTGTGTGTGTGTGTGTGTGTGTGTGTGTGTGTGTGTGTGTGTGTGTGTTTCAGTCCCAGCATGTTCCGATGGGGCTTGCTGTGTTGTTGGGGTTTTTTGTAATCCCCCCCCCAGCTCCAGCGTGTTCTGATGGTGGCCCTGACACGTTCCGATGGGTCTTGCAGTGGGGTGTGGGTTTTCTGGTAATTTGTTTCCCATCTGAAACAGATTAATTGCATTCCAATGCATTCCTATGGGAAATGGTGCTTCGAGTTATGACCATTTCGAGTTACAACCATCTTCTGGAATGGAATGAGTTTGTAAATAAAGGCACCACTGTAAAACTGACATATTTTCCCTTTGAGAAGCAAAACACCATGCAAGACAGTGATTTAAGCAGCTGATTGGTGGTTCACAAAGTGGCTTTCCGACGGCCAATCTTCGCTAGGCAATGACAATTCTTCCCCATTGGAACACATTAAACAGGTTTCAATGTATTCCAATGGGGAAATGCTTTTCGGTAGACAACAATTTCAGTAAACAGCGATTTCAATGGAACGGATTATCACCGTCTATCGAGGCACCACTGTATTAAGGAGGGTAACTAGCACAAGTTGTATACAGAGAAGACACCAGGCTTAAATACCCCCTCTGCTACTCGAAAATGTTGGAGGGAGATCTTGGGAAGCAAAGGTAAGGAGAAAGACCTTTATATGACACCATGGCAGCTAATAACTGCCAGTATAGATAATACTAAGTTAGATAATTGGCCAAAGAAGAGAGACAATTCAGAGAATTACACAGCCACTTCTCTCAACATGGATTAGTATGTGAAGATTTTTATATCAGACTGTCTAGCGTTATGGCACTCTGTAACACAGAGATACCCACCTCAGGAACTGACTTTATCTTTCAGATGCTGCTCCACTAACCTGCCAGATTGGGTATTATGGAGCGTGGGGGGGGGGGGGAAGGGAGCTGATTTAAATATCATTTACCCTATAATTATTGCAAACGTATTCCGTTAAACTAATATAAAATTAACTCCACTCAAGTCATCGGGGAGCGACCCGTTGCTTTCATTTGGAAGGCAAAACTCATATAAAAAATGCCATTCGCCTGAGGGCACGCTAATTGCTTAAAGGAATGTTGTGTTTTGTTTGGTATAATAAAGAAATATTCTGGGAGGAAAAAAAAATAGAAGCTCAAACGAGATTCATAAATATGAGCAGAGGCATGACGGCGTACGAAGAGGGGGGGAAAGGAAAGAAAAGTAATTGGAGTGTTCGACTTGTCGGGGGTGGGGGTGGGGGAAGAAGCCAGCAAAAAATAATCATTAAGTGACTGTGTTTCAAGACTCGAGAAAGATGCTTACCGCATTGATCTTCAACGGCCGCTTTCCATATTCCATCTATTCAAATCTTTTGACCTTTTTCCAAACACCATTAAAAGCTAAAATGTTAATCTACTGAAGAAACGGTGCCTGACCTTTGGAAGGGGAAACACACACACACACACACACACACACACACACACACACACACACACACACACACACACACACCACTTTACAGTCTGCCATCATTAATGGACTTGATGTTCAAGAGTCAAGCATTATATGTATCATGGCAATATAATTGTTTAGAATAATGTACGTGTTCAAGCGAGAAGGTCTCTACTATACATAACATAAATTAGAATGAGAGCCGGGGTGAACTTTCAGCAGCCGATCAAGTTAACCTGTCAAAACAGGGCTCGTCCACCAGCTAATCAGCCATAACCTCTAGCGCTTTTTCTTTTCCCATTATGCTGAAACATATACTTCCCAGACACATTGTTTTGTTTAAAAAAATAAATAGAGAATGAAACAAGAAAGATTATACCTTCAAACAAATGGACAATAACCAGCCCAATCCGGTCTCTCCTTATATTGGGGGAAACTTATTTGTAACAGAGATTTGGGTGACTGTGCAGGTTTCACCATCAAGGTACTGTGGGTTCGATATTCAGCAAATCGAGGCTGAGAAGTAAGCAGGATGTAAGTCAGCCGTCAGACTGTGCAGTGAAGCCAGATACCTCGGTTCAAGCCATGACAGCCTGCCCTTTGGCACACAATGGCACAGTGAATAATTTGGAATTGCATCACAATAGTTCCCATTTTTGGACAATCCAGAAGCGCAGGTGGCCGGACTGTTCTTTATTCACAATAATTCAATGAAGAGCAGGTCTTTTATATAGCTAATGGCTCTTAACTGCTCCGTCAGGACCAAACAACCACTCTGCATGACTACAGGGATATAGCTTACAGAAGTACAGTGATGCCTCGCAAGACGAAAATAATTCGTTCCATGAGTCGTTTCGTATTGCAAAAATTTCATCTTGCGAAGCGCGGTTTCCCATAGGAATGCATTGCAATTTAATTAATGCATTCCTATTTGTCTTGCGAAGCACGGCCATAGAAAAATTTGTCTTGCGAGTTAACAAAAATCACAAAACGCTTTCGTCTTGGAGGTTTTTCGTTGTGCGAGGCATTCATATTGCAAGACATCGCTGTATACAGTTTCTGGTAACATCTCTTTCTTTCCCAGACAAATTCAGAGGTTATCGGGAAGTCTAAGGGCAGGGAGAGATGATGTCACAATCTCTAATGCTCAGAAAGGCTTTGGCTGCAATGTCCATTGCATGAACATTTGGTAGATGTCCCTCCTGCACAGGATGGCCCAGTAGCCAGCCTTCGTAGGACAGTGCCAGTGTTTCCCTACTAAGGTAGTGCTCTAAAACAGCAGTTCTGACAATTCACCACTGGGGGCAGTCACACACAGGGGAAAAAAGGCTTCCAGTTACACCCAGTCACTTCCTGTTTCTAATAAAACAAAACAGTGTTTTCTGATGTTAAACAGCCCTGGCCGGGGTGGGTGGGGGGGTGGGATTACATTTAAATATCAAATCATACGTCCAATGTGTACACAAATACATTGCTTCTGAGTTGCAATCTGAGTGATTAATATAAGGATGGTACTCAGAATACTGGGGTTTGCAGGAGAACTGGATTTGGAAGGTACAAGATTTGTCCACATCCGGACTAGCAAAAGCTCTTCTGATGCCTTAGTGTTTATATTTCAATATGTACATTTTGTTTGAAGTGACAATACAAACACAATGGGCTGCAGGTATGAAGCGGGGTGGAAGTGGTTTCCATGTCTGGCCGCAAAGCCGGACAGGTTGGGAATTCGATTCCCCTACGGGGGCCTCCTTGACAGGGGCTGGACTGGATGACCCAGAGGGTCCCTTCCGACTCTGCTGTTCTAAGAGGATGATGATCTCCTGAGACAAGCAGTGTGCCACATGTTTTGTGCCATGGCCTGTCATTTGAAAAACACAAGTTGTTTTCTCTTGGGCTGATGAAAAATCCTGATGATAAAATCTGGACACACATTCATACAACTCCATAATCATAACTTTGGACGTCAACCATGGCTAAGTCCATCCTAAGCAAGACTTTCTTGCTGGATGGAAAGAGGTGGTACTTAATAATGCTTCTGCGTCACTGTAGGATAACTGTCCAGTAAAACGCCAAATCTATAATTAACGCCTAATTGTAATTACAAAACAAGACTCACCTAATTACCATATAAAGAGCAGTGGCAGGAACCTTTACATGAGCACCCACAAAATGTAAAAGGATAGCTGCAGAGTGGCCAGAATGACGTAGAGGCGTTCGTTGGTAGCCACAGTTGCCCATCGGAGATTTACAGAAAATACTTTTAGAAGCAAAGGCTGTGCATCTTGAGAAACCCATCCAAATGCTGGCAAACTTTGTTTGCTGAACAATATGCCAAGGGTTTGTATAATCGTACATTCATGGATAAATTCAGCTCCTACATAATCCACCTTCAAGCCTAGACACGGCTAATGTGCCTCTTACAGTCTGAGTAAACTGGAGGTTGCATTCCTATCAGGCTTAAATTCTACTAGTTCCCACTGAGGAAAATCCACTGTTTAGTGACAGAGAGGTAGAGATGAAAGACTGTCGATTTTGCTTCTTCCACGCGTAAAATATTTTAATTTCACCTTTTGTTTTCTTCCTCCATCCTGTTCGTGAAGACAATATCCAAATTCCAACAAGATCAGCCATCGGCAGCAACCCAATTCAGCAGGTATACCCACCATTCCCTGTAATTTTCAGCCCTCCTGGGCGGGGCTCCACCCCTCGTGCATATGACTCCACCCCTATGTTTCGACCAGATGGGTGGGGTACAAATATAAATAAATAAATAAATAAATAAATAAATAAATAAATAAATATGTGCACGACTCCACCCCCACGGGGTTCCGTATACTGAATCAAAGGGTCTGGAAACACTCACTGTGGGTGTACCGAGGAGGAGGACCACTGCATGTAGGGGGGCACGACCCCGCGTGCTTGCGTAGCTGCATGCTTAGAGTGAACATTGGATACAGCTGGATTTTTTTTAATTTATTTATTTGGTGTCTCTACCAACCATCTGGCTATGAGGCCACTCTGGGCAGTTTGCAACATGATCAAACAACGAATGATGCATTAAATAAAGTCACAACATAGTACCAAAGACAAAAATCAAAGTCAACGCGTCAATCAGCTTAAACTAAGAAAAAGCGACATGAAAACAATTAATAAAGGCCAGGCTACAGAACAGCTAACTTAAGCGCTGGCAGCACCTCTGCGCTCAGACGATGTAACATCTAGCAAAGCCTGTCGAAATAGCCCAGTTTTCAAAGATCTCTTGAAAATGTCCAGCGAAGGGGAAAGTGTTCTATATGTGTTCTGTTCTATGACGTAGCATCAGACTGATGGGAAGCCCAATATAGCTTTCAAGGTACATGTGATAGTTATGGAGCGGTTTGATCATTTCCACTCAGATATACCCAGCGGGTCTCCATGACCAAGTAGGGAGTGTTTTATACAATCATCATTTTCATCATCATCACAGAGCTGGAAGGGACCCCATGGATCATTCAGCCCAGCCCCTGTTAAGGAGGCCCAGTGGGGGAATCGAACTCCCAACCTCCAGTTCTACAGTCACATACTTAAACCGCTGAGCTATCCAGCAGTAATTGATCTGACACTAAATGCATTCAATGGAAAACCATTTAAATTACTAAAACTGAACAGCAAGGACTTCAACACAGATGATAATGGTTACTGCTCGAGGGTTAAAACGGCAGTGTTGATGCTTAACAACAGAGAAACGGTTTCTGAAAACAGCAGTGAAACAAATTAGGGAGAATAAACTAATTTTTGACAAATTATTTCCAAGTTTTGAGTATGATGCACTAGAAGAGGAGAAGAATAACGAAGGCAGACATCGTGAAAGGTTATCATACATTGAACAGAAAAGAGTAATATTTTGATCTTGGCTTTCTCTGCTTATTAGCCATTTATCGTAAGAGACGGCACATTTTTATTTTCTAACTCTTACCCAATCCTTAATATGGGTATAATTCTACTTGTTATGTAGCAGCTATTCATTCCCTTCCTGATCAGGACGTACAGTTTAGTGCTGTGTAATCTTGGTTAATTCTCGTGTATCTTCAGGAGATAATTTCTTCATGGAGCAATGAAATGAATTAGGCCATTTACCATAATCTCAATTTAACACACAGTGCAGTGGTTTTGGAAGGAGAGATTGACTCTGGAATAGCTTTTGCAAAGCAGAAATAAATGCTCGTAATTGCCTGGTGGGAAAAAGAGAAGTGGGGGGGGGGGAAGAAGGCTCTCTCACAAGGAAAAGAAAAAGAAAAGAAAAATGTACCGAAGAAAATAAAGAAGAATAGAAGGTATTTTGGGCTGTTATCACAGTTACATAGGAGATAAAGCTCAGGATCTTTGCGCTGGTCGTAAAGACAAGAATCTTCTGGAAAAATAAGATTCAATACTTGAACTGAACCCAAGTCATACATTAAGACCATTTGAAAGAAAGTGCTGTGTGCATGGAAGGCTAAGCACACGCTGCCTTTGTTAGCAGAGAAGAGCCATTAGGAGTTAGGTTCAAAAAGAACCCCATTAAAAAGTTCAAACTACTACATGAACAGTGCAATTGGGACTCAAGGGCTGTTGGCCAGCAGGATTGTCTTCGGCCGGCTAATCTCAGAGACCCTTTCATCCAGCAATTTGTTGGTAGAACCCTTCGTGTTGCCGAATATCTACTGGCAGAAGAAGACAAAGATGGGACAAAGGAAGAACAAGGTAATCCAGTCCCAAAGTTCATCTCACAACTGTGTCACAATTCCAGCCCACATTTAGATCAGGGCTTGGGTGATCCTGACTGGGACGTGGTGGCGCTGCGGGTTGAACCACAGAAGCCTCTGTGCTGCAAGGTCAGAAGACCAGCTGTCATAAGATCAAATCCAAGCAATGGAGCTCTGATCACATCTCCCATCTCCTGCCAACCTAGCCATTCAAAAGCATGTAAATGCAAGTCAATAAATAGGTATCACATCGGTGGGAAGGTACCGCCATTCCGTGTCTAGTTGTGCTGGCCGCGTGACCATGGAAACTGTCTTCGAACAAACGCTGGCTCTATGGCTTGGAAACGGGGATGAGCACTGCACCCTAGAGTCAGACACAACTGGACTGAACGTCAAGGGGGACCTTTACCTAGGGTGACCCTAAGTAATTTACAACCTCCCTAGTTCAAAAGGGGTTTGGATTCAGCACAGCTCCTGTTCTCCAAGGTGCAGACCCGAGATCCTGTTCTCCATCAGTTGGTCGTTTGTTAACATGGCCAATTTGAATTGCGCTATAAGACTTCCAGAAATAAACACTTTTCATTTATTATTGCTTCATGAGTGCAGCAATAGATATTGGGGGACAGTCTAAACAAACAAACACCTTAGAAACTGGATCTCGGGTCTGCACCAAAATTGTCACAGATGTAACAGACAATCAACTCTTGCTCTGTGCTAAATTTGGAGATGTTTGT
Organism: Pogona vitticeps; assembly: GCF_051106095.1. Taxonomy (NCBI): domain Eukaryota; kingdom Metazoa; phylum Chordata; class Lepidosauria; order Squamata; family Agamidae; genus Pogona; species Pogona vitticeps. The sequence goes on along the minus strand of NC_135792.1, from coordinate 5,906,519 downwards.
GCAAACAATTTTCAAGTTATGATTTTTTTTATAAGTAAAGCTGTTTTTCCCCCACCCCACCCCCATGCAGACACTGGCAACCTTTTCTGTCTGCAGATTTAAAACAGATCAAATACATGGAAAAGACCAGACTTGCTTACCTTGAAAGATAATGGTTAGTTCAAGCCCCTTTTTTTAATTGGAAGGAATCCAGTCTTTGGGCAGCGGGGGGGGGGGTTAAGATTAATCTTTTAAAAAGTCATTTGAGAGGCAAAAAACTTCTGCGTTTCTTTTCTTTCTTTCTTTCTTTTTAATCAGCACAAACATTGTAAACATAAACATTCTTGCAAGCCTGAGAGTGAGGAAAGGAAGCTCTCAGGTTTTGACCTTGCTAGTCAGGACCAAATTGATGACTCTCAGGAGAAGTATTTAACTCCTTCCTGGTGCAACAAGAACAAGAGCTTCTTTTTCTGTTAGAAAAATATTTTAAAAAATATTTTTAAAATAGAGAATAAATTCAAAAGCTCACTTGTTTGTGCTGTGAAATTATCTTCCTCTCTTCTTCTTCTTCTTCTTCTTCTTCTTCTTCTTCTTCTTCTTCTTCTTCTTCTTCTTCTTCTTCTTCTTCTTCTTCTTCTTCTTCTTCTTCTTCTTCTTCTTCTTCTTCTTCTTCTTCAAATTCATGTTGGTCACCTCGATGACACTGTCCTTCCATCTCTGTTGTCCCCTTCTCCTCTTGCCTTCACACTTTCCCAGCATCAGGGTCTTTTCCAGGGAGTCTTCTCTTCTCATGAGATGGCCAAAGTACTGGAGCCTCAGCTTCAGGATCTGTCCTTCCAGTGAGCACTCAGGGTGGATTCCCTTCAGAACGAATAGGTGTGTTCTCCTTGCAGTCCAGGGGACTCTCAAGAGTCTCCTCCAGCACCACAATTCAAAAACATCAATTCTTCAGCGGTCAGCCTTTTTTATGGTCCAGTTCTCACTCCCATACATCGCTACTGGAAAAACCATAGCTTTGACTATGCAGACCTTTGTCGGCAAGGTGACATCTCTGCTTTTTAAGATGCTGCCTAGGTTTGTCATCGCTTTCCTCCCAAGAAGCAGGCGTCTTTTAATTTCATGGCTGCTGTCACCATCTGCAATGATGGTAGGGGTAGGATCAGTTTAATCAATTTTGCGGGCATGGGAGTTCAAGCTTGACTCAACTGAGCACCCACTCAGGTGTAGGGGAAGAGAAGAAAACACTGATTTCCACCATCCTGTCCATTTTTGTTTTTCAAGACTTTACCTCCCTCTTCATCCCTCTCCACTTAAAAAGTCCTACATTCTAAACCTAGCCGTTGTCACCTGTTCCCAATGGGACGAACCCGATTCATTAACAGATTGTCTAAATGTGGATCTAAGAAGGTCACCCAAAAATATCATCACAGCAGGGATGGGAATAGTTCGATTTATGGGAACTCAGAGGTCTCAAGGTATCTCCAGGCAAAGAAAAGGGGGAAAAAAGGAAAATAATAACTGGGAAAGAGAAATTTTCTTGGTTTTGTTACTCACATCTACACATAGTATATGTTTGCCCTACAAATTGGCCATTTCAGCTTCCAAACAACATTTTCTCTGCAAATAAAAAAAGAGAGTACGATTTCAAATCACTCCTTTGCATTCCTTCGGTGTCTGTGCGCTCCTCTCCCCTTTGCATGGAGGCGACTTAAATAGAGGTATTTTTATGCACCACACTCCTCCAGCAAAGGCATAAATAGTTAGTGTATTCTTAGCCAGTCTGAGAAGGAAGCCAGGGCACGGCCGGGAGAAAAAGGCAAACGGCTCTCATGCTGGCCTCGCTATCTCTCCGGCACTCACCGTCTTTTCCTCTTTGAAAGTAAAAACTCCATAGGAAACGTCGACAGAAAACAAACTACAGTGAAAGCGGAAATGTAGCTCCTTGCTGCATTTCCTCGCTGGGGATTTCGCCGGGTATGATCAATGTGAGTACGGGTGGGGGAGCCACAGTGTAACAGAAAGACCAACATTTCCCAGTGAGGATCCCCCCCTCCCCAAAATGCTACTGGATTGCAGTTCCCATCATCCCCTGCCTGTATGGGCCAAAAGAGAATCTTTAGGTCTATGTTTTCCCAGAATTGGAAGGGACTTGATGTTACACAGGCTTACCTTCTGCTCTGTGCAAGATCTACAACTTTAGCTGCCATAACAGTGGGTCGGGCTGTTGCAGAGTTTTGGATTTCTGATAGAATTATTCTTTTGATACACAGCTGAAGGACAGAGATCCACAGAGCAGAATCGCTTCAAGTTCCCAGACAGTCCACCCCTTTCTCACTAATTGGCACTTAAGGTCTCAGTAACTCACTCTGAGCCATTCGTAAGAGAAAGGATTAAAAGAAAAAGGTTTAATTACCTTGCGTACAGCCAAGAGCAAACCAGCTAACAAACTGCCTGGTTCCAATAGAGAAGAGAGAGGGAAAGAGAACTCATCAGAGAGGCAGGACTGTCTTTGAATTCAGAGGCTAGAAGGAATGATTGGCCAGTATGGAATAGATTGACAGTCCCCCCAGCCCAGAAAGCATGTGAGGTTGCAAAACAAAACCAAAAACCTTCAATATGGGCATTTCTTCCCTTTTTCCTACAACACCCAACATCCTGAGCCAGCATTAGTAAGGAGTATAATTTGAAGAGCTGGGTCCTTCTGCTCTGGCAGTGTGCCAATCAGCCCTTCCCCACCTCCTCAGGAAGCCAACCACAGCTCGCCACTCCTGGCAGGAGGCGGGAGGACAAGCTTCACCGCAAGGTTGAAGAGTGGCTTGCAAATTGCAATCTGCAGAGCCATTGGAAGAATCACGGTGTCCATGTCCACGGCAGATCAGTGAGTGGACCATCCGGCCCCATGGGGCTGGACCTTGTTAACGCCACCTGGGTGGGGATATTCCTATTTATATACGAATACCCCCCTCTCTACTCAAAGCCTTGCGATTTAAGCCTTTTTCTCATGTCCACCACATTCAGGTCTTTGCAAGGTGCCTGTATGGTCAGTAGAACTCCCAGAATGGAGAATTATGGAATTTGTCCTTCAGAAAATGTCAACAGTTCACCCTTGTTAAAGAGTTTCTTCCATCCAGAGGCTCACACACCTCACGTGCAATGAGACTGATTCCACCTGCGTCAAGCGAGCCACAGGACAGAACTAGCAACTGCATTAAAAACTGAGAACCTCCTCATGCCAGGGATATCATCACCCTTATTTGAACATAGTTTACAGAACAGGATTTTAGATGTTGGAGAGTAAAGGATCTGTTTGTACAGTGAATCTATCAGGTTCGTAGCATTGGGGAATTTTGAATAGATGGGATGATGAGGTCATCTAGCAGAGATGCATGAGGATTTTCTTTCCGTTATAATTACCATTGGGAAAAAAATTCAGAATAGTGGGGCTCCCGCCCACCTACATCACCCCACCCACTTGACCTCTTGCCAGGAGGAAAACTGTCTTTCCAAACTCAATAGAAAAAAGAACTACATAAGAGACAATGCTTTTCCCCACCCAACAGGAAGCCCTCTGTGTGGAAAATTGGTGGAAACATGTGGGTGTTCACACCAAAGACTCTATCTCTTTTCTATTTGAGAAAACAGCCATTATTTTTGGGTTTTGTTCCCCCCCCCACCACCACCTTTTCTATTTTCTGTTAGCCATGAGGGGAGATGAGGAGTCCGCTCTCCACTGACCTCCTACTGCAGTGTTGCAAGTGGCAGAACTGGCAGGCAACTGTAAAAACAAGATGAAAAACCCAACTTCAGGGCATTACCTGCTGAGACGTTAAACGGCTTCACTTTGATAGCTGACAGAATGGTAAATAACCTCAAAGTCCAACTAATTAAAACAAAGAAACAAAATTAGAAACGGGGGGGGGGCTGCTCTTTTTCAAGGAGGTTTCAATGCTTCAATAGCCAGGCTAATCAACATCTTAATTAACAGTCCTACGAAATGAAAGTGCTCCTTTGAGCAGCTTCCGGGGAAACAGACAACGCACTGGTGCAAAAGCTCATGACTTGATCATTGCCAATATGAAGGAGAACAAAACAGTTGAGTTTGGAACCTGTGAAGGCTTTTGTCTTTGCTGGAAAACACAGAGGTGGGATGCATTTACCAATGAAGGCTGCTGTCTTTGTTTAGTACAATGACAAGAAAAGTGAGGACAAATAGCTTGAATTCTTGGAACTGCAGCCACTGTTGGGTTCTGGAGGTTGAGGCCGAGAAGTGGAAAGAGTGGAGAAGAGAAGTGGAAAAGGTTTGTAAACTGGTCAAATCCACCTCCACTGTCCAGTTGAAGAAATACAGATGTAGGTCACCCCAAACAGATGTTTCTCCAGCACCAGTAATGTGAGAGATTCCCACAGCTGTCTTGGGTCCTTTTAAGGAGAACAGCAGGGTGAAAATATTTAAAATACCTTAGATAGATAGATAGATAGATAGATAGATAGATAGATAGATAGATAGATAGATAGATAGATAGATAGATAGATAGATAGATAGATAGATAGATAGATAGATAGATAGATAGATAGATAGATAGATAGATAGATAGATAGATAGATAGATAGATAAGCAAGCTGCATAACTGCAAAACAGCAACAGCTGCTGCACTTTAACATGGAGTTGCAAGGATTAGAAGCAATAGATGGAGTGTTTGTGTCTTGTCACACAATCAGACTGTTTCTGTTTTCCATTTCTCTCTCTCTCTCTCTCTCTCTCTCTCTCTCTCTCTCTCAGCAATTTGCTTCTTAATGGGAAAGGACCCTGGTTTTCTGCAGAAACAGTCGGTGCAAATTTGGGAGACATTCCTGAACCCATGTCACTGCTTCCACGCCCACCCCAAAGCCTTCTGAATGGGCTTGACATTGGGTCCAGTCCAAGAGCTTGGGGAAAAAAAGTATTTTTTGGACTGCAGCTCATAGCATCTGAGCTAGTGCAAGCCATTGCAGAGCTTGGAAAAAGTGATTTCTTTATCAGCTCCAGTTTCCATGGAGCATGCTGGTTTTGTTGTAGTCTGGGAGCTTCCACCCAAGCCAGGAAGTTTTCTGAGCACTGACCGGTCAGCATCTGGAATGCTCCCGAATCTCTTTCCAAAATACTGCAAGGTGATATGATTTATCAGGTAACAATTCATTTTGCTTGATTTCTTCATTGACATTTTTGGCAGACAAAGGCCCATCTCAGAGTCAAAGCAGGACTTGTGTCCAAAAGAACTAAAAACCCATTCACACGTTCTCTTAACTGTAAAGAAACCTAGATGATACATTCAACACTACGAAACAGGTTTGTTCCATAAACTCAATGTAATTACAATATTTTTTTCAGCTAAAGATAGCTCCCTAGAGATGACCATTAGTAACTTATAATAGAAATTTTATTAGAGGCAGTAATTTTATAATGATAATGAGCATAATCTGCGGCCAATAAAATTTGGAAGATATATTGTTCTATCTTTTGCACCAGGAAAGTGTTTTACCAAAGAAAAGGGAAGGTATATTTTATCATCGTTGTACACACTAGGCCTTTTTCCACTTTACATGGAAAAAAAACTAGTTGAAGTGTGTTTTGTGGGTAGCAAAATTAGGTAAACTTCTCTATGCTTAGAAGTAAAGAGGATACAATTATTAGAATTGATTAACTGTATTCTTGGCTCATCTCACAGTTCACGTTTAGTTAACTTGAGCAGTTTTTTTTTTTGGAAGGACTTTCCCATTGTGATGAACTAATCTTCTGTAATGCTCAACATCATGTTCCATTAATCAGATTATTTCCCCTTCATCTTCCTCATCATACACACCCCGATTAGCATCCAAAAATTAACATGGCCCCTGAGGTGGCCAGGGCGGCTGCACCCGTTTCCCTCAGATTTCAGGGCCAAATCCAAAGACCTGAGGACAGGACTTTGTAGATGTCACAAGGTGGGTCTTTAAGATGTCACAGGTGGCCGAGTCCTGCGTGATATTAGGAAGATGATTGGTGTGCTCACAATGCAGGCTGATGGCGTCAAAATGATGGGGCTCGCGTGGTAGATCCAGTCTGGGGTTTAAGGATGAATCCAGCCCCAAGACATGGTTACTAATACAAGCTATAACCTTAAAAAGGAGAGGACCTCTTGCTTTCGAGGGTTCGCAGCAAATAGGATGCAAGAACGAACCCCGGACAGTTGGAGAAAACGTTGTGATCTGTTTCTCCCCAAGGAATGCCAAACTGTTGAAAGGACAGGCTGGGAGGTGTGGTCTGGAATGTGGTGGAAGAGGACTAAAATAAGTGCAGACAAGCATCCTTGTGCGTTCCTCTGTGGCGACACATGTTATCTGAATATGTTATCCAGAAGATAAAGCTTTGCGTTCTCTCTACTGGCCATAAGTGTTATGTCTTAAACATGAGACACTGTGGAAGTCACAGCTGGGGACAAAGCATAGAACTGTCCTGCTATCCTCTTATCAGAGGTATGTGCTATTTGTTCATGGAACACATTACATACAGGGTTGCGGGTTTTTAATGGTGCGGTATGGTCCTTATTCAAGGGCTGTTCCAACCTCTTTTCCTCCTTCCCTAGATTTAGTACATTTGTTGGCTTACATCCATTTAGGTTCTTACTTTGATTGCTCTACACTTCCACTGCAGCTCTAAACACACTTTCCTGGAAGTAAACTCTTCTACAGACTGTGGCATATGCCAGGGATGGGAGAAAGCGTGGCCTTCCAGATGTCAAACTCCCATCAACGTGGTCAATGAAAGGGGATGGTGGGAATTTATTGCAATGCTCTCTACATGGGGCTCTCTTTGAAACTGATTTAGAAACTGCAAGGGGCTGCCAGATTAATCGCCAAGATTCGCAAGCTTGATCATATTTTCCATGAGCTGGCCTGGCTGCATTGGCTCCCCATGCCTTTCCAAGCCAGGTTCAGGGTGCTGATGTGAACATACAACACCCTTAACAGTTTGAGACCCCGCTATATGTTGGAATGCCTGCCACATCAGCCCATACCACCCAATCCTCCCAGGCCAGTCTCTTACAGTTGGCCGCTCCAAAGTAGTGAAGAAAGCATCCACAAGGAGCAAAGCCTTCTCAGTAGTGGCCCTACAGCTTCATTGCTTAAGACCTATCTCTTTGAGGAGGCTGATAGAGATATTCCCTACACACACATTAACTTGAATCATGGCTCATTTGTTGACCACTTACAGTCCTGATAAGCCACAACCAACACTTAAGAGCCTTGTGGCTCGGTGGTTAAACTGCAGAACTGCAGGGAAGCCTCTGCTCACAACCTGAGTTCGATTCAAATGGATTCAGATAGCTCAAGGTCGACTCAGCCTTCCATCCTTCCAAGGGAAGGCTGAGTACCCAGCTCTGGGAGGGGGGGATTGTTTGCATAACTGTGTTGTAAATCACCCAGAGAGCGCTCTTGCACCATGGGGTGGTCTATAGGTTGGAAGCAACAACAACAACTTTGAATGGGACCTGGGAACACACAAACGACAAGTGAAGCTTGTGCAACAAGGGAGTTGCGCCAGTGCTGTAACTGGTCCCAGTCAACAGCCTGGGTGCTGGGTTCAGAGCCATGGAGCTTTTGAGACAATCTTGAGAGGTTGCTCTATACAGAGTGTGTTCTCATTCCCCTTTTGCCCCTCACTGTTCGTGACTGAGGGCAGAAAATCCTCACTCTGTTCTGCTCCGAGTGCCTTCTGACATCCAAATGGTAGGTGCAGCTCACCGGGATGAGTCATAGTTTCATGAACCTCTCAGTGGCTGCAGGTGCCAGACGGCCCCAGGCATCTGTAATGCTACACACCCAGCTTTTTGTCAAACTTGTAATTTTTTAATGACTATATATTTTAGTCGTTGAAGCATAACACACCTTTCATTACCCTCACCTCCTGTAAGACACCCGTTGTGGCTGGGCCTTGTGTAGATAAAAAGCCAACCAAGTGAGCCGTGCAAAGCTTTCCTCCACCCCTGAGGTGTGTGGTTTCCTACAACCTCGCAAAATGACAACAATAACAACCAGCACTGCTGAGTGGCATCAAACCATGAAGAAGGAAGTTCCGTGGGGAGGGATCTGCCGCAACTCTTAAACACGGTTTGAAGGACTGCAGACCTCACCAGCTCAGGATCACCAGCTTCAGGAGTCCCACAACAAACAAGAAAGGCTGGGGTGGGCGACAACCGACTACGCCACTCATAGAAGCCAACGGTGACTTTGTGGGTTTCTGCTTTACGAAAATGGCCCACAGTTGACGCTTTTCGGGAGAAGCTTGACAAGAACGTTGGTCTCAAAAGCCGATCAACCCATAAAACACAGGTGTTGGAATCCTCTTCTGTGGACTTGTCTCAACAGAGAATTCTCGCCCAGCATACCTCAAAGTGATAATAATACTAAATTTAAAGGAATCAAGGTCATAGAAACCACTCTGTAGTTGGCTGGGGGTGCCGAAGGAATCTCCCGCCAATGATAAATGGAAGTGTGCTGAAAGATTTGGCCTCAGTTCAGTACAAACATGTTCCTTTATTCTGCACAGTAGGCAAAAACTATGTTCGGGTTCCCTTCTGCACCAAGTTTAATGTTCCAATAATATTTTATTTTATTTTTATTAGATGTATATCCCTCCTTCCTCCCTAAAATGGGGCTGACGGTTGCTCATGATGAACTATAATAAAACACAAGGATATCCAAGCATGAGAACACAATCAGATTAACAGTGTTAAAAAAATGTTGTTAAAAGCCCAGTTGAAAACACCTTGGTAAACAGCCCCTTCCTCACTAAATGCTCAGGCTCCAAAATCCACCCTAGAAATATTTTCTGTCCGCAAAACTCAGTCGTTGTTGTTGTGTGCCATCAAGTTGCCGCCCAACATATGGCGACTCCGTGAACTAGTAAAGAAGGTTGATAGATGAGATTTTTCTGGAAATAAGAAAAAAAAATTCTAGAACCTAGGAGTGGTCGAGAAAGCTCCCTCATATCTCCATTAGACTTGTCCTGGCAATGGTGGGATCAATAAACTGTTCTCTTTCATCAATCTTAATGCTCCATGGCAGGTTCATATGGAAGACAACCTTCCTTCCTGTATAGGTTTTCATAGGTCCCTTTTTCATGCTTGGAAACAGAGAAGCAATCTTTGAAGAGTTCGGAGCTCAGTCTTCTGTGCATGCTGGCCCCATGGGCAAAATCCCATTTTCATTTTATTTCAGCCCCTTCTTATCATGATTCATAAAATATAAAACATATATTTTATATATATAAAACACACACACACACACACACACACACACACACACACACACAAAACAACAGCAGCCCAATGGCTCCTTGCAGGATTTCTATACAGGTCTTAATTATTCAATTTTGAAAATTTCTTCTCCATCATACCTCTAGAAGGTGGTTCAATTTTTTTTCATTTGCATTTTGGCTCAGAATCCAGTTGTAAGTTGCCACTAGAGTAAACCCATTGAATCAGTGGAACTTTATCCCCACGGATTCAATAGATCTACTCTGGTTGTGACTAGACATGGGCGCGAACTGCTGGTTTGGCGGGAGATATGGAGGACGGAAGCCAGGACACTCGCAGAATAACTGTCCAGCCAAAGAACAAACCTGAACTGGCAGTTCATGTCCATCTCTTGTTGTAACTTATTATGCATTTTTGCATGTTTTCTAATGTAGGTATTCATGTGCACATCATTCCTTCAAATCTGCATCTATGGAAGGGCTAAGGTTCTGTCCGAGGCAAAGAGGCCGTCCCCAAACCAGCCAAATCAGGGAGCTGGACAGGGGACAGATTGTATTTGTCTTCAGTGTGGAAGGGATGGTCCCTCTCGAATTGGCTTCCTCAGCCACACTGATGCTGTGCATTCAGAGCACGTGACTATCATCTCTCGAGATGGAAGGATGCCTTCATGAAGTTTCATTCCCTTGAGCAGCTGCTATAAAGTTCAGGCTAAAAACTAGCATGGACTCACTGTTGACTGCAACCCTAAACTCAACAGCCTCCATTGCTACTGTAACTCAAAGGCAATTCTCTCTCTCTCTCTCTCTCTCTCTCTCTCTCTCTCTCTCTCTCTCTCTCACACACACACACACACACACACACACACACACACACACACACACACACACACACACACACACACACACACACACACACACACACACACACACACACACACACACACACACACACACACGTGCTGTTTGGTTTCTCATTCCTAGAGCACTAAACACTTGAAAACATGGATTTCTATTCTGGTTTTATGGCCTGTAATCAAAAGGAAAGGTACCGTAGTTCCCTGCTCATTTGACTTTATTTTAAATGAAGACCAGTCACACAGTTTAATCAGAACCCGTCTTTAGGGGCTTATCTTTATGGTTTTACATTTTTTATGAATATCTTTTAACTAGTTTTACATAACGAATTAGAAGGGATTGATGTACCCTTTAGCTATTGCCATATCCTTAACAACCCACTGCTTGATGATTATCACTATTTTATGTTTCACAGATTCTTTTGCCTTCCAGAACCTGGAGATCGAAGGGAGATGACTCTGGAGCCACAGTCAGCCATTATATGTATATGCTGCTGATGTTCACCTACCCCACAACATTCCGTGTTCAGCCAGAATACGTTTTAGCAGTTCTTGATTTTGTTGATTTGAATGGATTTGAGGGAAAAGGTGGGAGTAGATTGTCAAAGACCTGTAGAGTCATTGGAAGTCTGTTTCCTGAGTGCTGTAGAACAGTGGTTCTTAACCTTGGGTTACTCAGGTGTTTTTGAACTGCAACTCCCAGAAACCCCAGCCAGCACAGCTGGTGGTGAAGGCTTCTGGGAGTTGCAGTCCAAAAACACCTGAGTAACCCAAGGTTAAGAACCACTGCTGTAGAACAACACCTAAAGCCCTGGACCTTGTCCCAATCCAAGTAGTAAATCCATACCAGAGTGTGTGTGTTGTGTGTCATCAAGTCACATCAGACTTATACCAGCCCTCCAGGGCCTTCAGGTAAGTAAGACTTTTGAGGAGTGGTTTTACAAGTGCCACACACAGCCATTCTCCCCACCCCCCAACTGTGAGCTTCTATGGCCAACTGAAGATTCAAACCCAATGTTCTCTGAGTCCTTGCCCATCACTCTTTCCACCGCACCACACCGGATCCCAACCCAAGTGTGCTCAATCAATTGCCGAATGTCAACACAAGTCAACGCTGGTGTCAATTCTATTGATTCAGTGTGTCTATCCAAGTCAGGACTATGGATTGGATACAGACCCTTGTCTTTGATGCTCTCTCAAGTTAGCCTTTGCCAGGTTGCTGTGTAAACGTCCCATTGCTCTAAGGATACATTTTCAGCAGGAGGGAGGGAAATTATTCTAAAAGCTGGAAAGATGCTCAAGCCACAAAACCACAACAACAACAAAAACCTGTCTGGAGCTGGCACAATATGTTAATTCAAACTCAAAAGCATCCTTCTTGTTAATAAAGGTGGAGAGGCAGTCTAGCATGCCTTATTGAAAACATAAACACACACACACAAATGGTACTTTGCCTCTAATGAAACAAGCACAAAAATAAGTCAATAGAGCAATTCATTAACAAAACTTGTGAAATTCAGCCTGCTCTCTCTCTCTCTCCCTTTCTCTTTCTCTCCCCCCCCCCAGGGGTTACCAAGGGAAAGTGGATGCACTCTACAGAAATAAAACAAAGTCTCTTTCGGAAGGTGCATCCATATGCTAAGGGTCAAGGGGGTTGAGTGCTTTTGCCCTGTTTACTATTCACCATACACATATGGCAGCTAAGGTCACGTTGATCGGGCCCTGTTCTCTGTACGCAAAGCAAAATTTCCATATGGTCCATGAAAATTGATATGCTTTCTCTCCTCCACCCCCTCCTTGGTCCAGCTTCCCACGGCTCCCTCTTTGTGCGGAGCTGGTTAGAAGTGTAAAAACGAAGGGTGCGAGGGGTTACCTCGCCAGTCAACTGCACCCGATGGGGCTTTGTACGTCAGTCCAATTTAGGGCATATCTGCAACGTTTCTCTCTCTCTCTCCTTGTGTTCTCCCCAACCCCTTACCCCCTCCACCCCCTTTGCTTTCTTCCACCTCCTGACCCCCCTTCCCCCCCAAAAAAGCCCCTTTTCCAGTCATTCAGGCCCAAATGTTCATGTCAGTCTATTAGAACGTGATAGAAGTACTGATCAAGGTCTCGGCGTCTAAATCCTTTTGAAACCGGGATGACCTGCTGAAGAGGGTTTCGAGTGGAAGGCCCTTCACAGAACTCTTTCAAAATCACATAAATAAAGCCCTTTACTGGCTTGAAATGGCCCCTCAGATTCAGAACGACAGGAGCCCCTTCTTTTTTATTCTTACACTTAAAAAAAAAGCCCTCCCCCCAAAAAAAGCACAACACGATTGTCATGGATATGGCATGACACTAGCGAAAACGGACCAAGAAGACAAGTCTCGGTGTTAAACAAAACAGAATTCTGCTTCCCCCCCCCCCAAAATTCCCCTCTCTTTCTCTCTTTTTCTCTCCCTTTCTCTGTATGTCTCCCTCTCGCCCCTCTGTTTGGGGATACAGATCCTTGACAGCTCAGTAAATAGGTTGTTTAACCCTTTGAATGTGAATAAAGAAGCTCAAGACAAATGCATTCTGATGGAGTTTTGCACATGTAATGGGCAGAAAAGTATACTCTCCCTTTTTCAGCGGTTTCTTGTTATCTCCTTTCACGGCTGCGCCTGCGCGCTGATGATTAACCCAGAAAAAGAAAAAAGAAAAACAATTGCAGAAATTTTCTTTCTAGGAAAGAAAGGGGGGCAGAAAATAAAACTAATTGCCATTAAAAAGTCTAGCACTGGGACAATTGATTGTTTCAAACCACCCTTTTTGCTTTCCTTCTTTAGAATTCTGTATGCATTTGCCTAACTGGAGTGTGTATCTTTTTTTTTTTTTAAAGTGCTTGCCAGATGCATAGATTCAGATCACTTCATCTGGTCTCCATGCATAAGCATAACAAATTACCTTTTTAAATATCTCAGCTGTTCCCAATTCATTCATATAGGAATACACACAGAGAGATTCACACACACACACACACACACACACACACACACACACACACACACACACACACACACACACACACACAAAATTAGGAAAAAAATATTGGATACAATATTTTACTTTTACACCGGTTGAGCACATCAAAGTGGAGGCAAAGAATATGCACAGAAAAATATATATAATATAATTTTGTGCACTGTGCGTCTATGTCTCGAGGTGTGTGTGTGTGTTCGAAAATTGTTTATAGCTTTCAGTTTTATAAACTCTTCTTGGCACAAGCTTCAACTGCTCCCTTGTTACACACAATTCCAGCTCCTTGCCGTGAAATGATTTTTCATAAATCTGAGGTTCACGACGGCTTCCAACGTGTGGTCATGTCTGAAGAGGGCAGTGCTTCTGCTTAAAATCCAGTTCATTCACTTTAATTGTCTTTCAGGAGAAGAGAGGATATGTTTTTTCGGGTGTGTGTGTGTGTGACAAGGGGATGGCAGTGGTCTGTTTAACCGTGAAGATGGGCAGCCCATTTCCATGTATCCTGCCTGTCTAAAAGCCGTCTCATGAAAATGCATACCCAACCCTTCCAGCTCCCTTCAGTTAAGTATAATATCTCTCCCTTACTGTTTATGTCACAGAGTCATTACTGACAACGGCTGACATTGTTGACATTTGGCAGCACTGGCGCGCATTTGGTGGTCCTGCAATAATCGGCAGTAAAAAAAAAATATTATACAGTATTTGTTTGTTGTAGAGGGTTTTTTAATAGAAAAACCTGCCTGTTGGCCTGACGGTTTCTGATGGTTCCTGGCAATTAAGAATTAAAACCCTTATATCTCCAATAACCACCCGATTCCAACCAGCAGCACCGATCGAAAGAAGCAAGTCTATGCAAAACTGGTTAAGATCCAGGGAATGGAACCAGTGTCGTCTAATCTGCCCGCCATGCTTCGTTCAACTGCATTGTCAATCCTATTTTAGTTGAGGGTTGGTCTACCAGACCTCCCAGATCTTTTCCAACTCTGTGTTAAAGGTTTGTCTCCACAGGGCTGTCAAAAAGCAGAACAGCTACGCCCTGCATCTAAAAAACTAGCAGTGACTTTCCTCAGGTAAAGTCGCCACTACAAAATGGCCCCGATTATCTTGGGAAACAGCCTTATGGTGTACAGGTTAGCAGGCCTCTTGTGGTAAAGCTTCAGCTAAAGCACTGCTCCCCAACCTGGGGTCTCCAGATGTCCTTGGACAGCAACTCCCATAATTCCTAGCCAGCACTGCGGGTGGTGAAGGCTTCTGGGAACTGTAGTCCAAGAACATCTGTGGAGCCAATGTTGGAAACCATTGAATTAGAGGCTTTAAAGCTAGGGAATCTTAACTGGGAGAAGGGAATTTATGAAGCACGTTGTCTTGAGCTACAAAATCTAGTCACAGAGTGGGAAGCCGCAGGGCCTAGTAACAAAGTCACCTAACATTACACGGTGGGGAGGTGTAATGAAGTTACATTTCAAAAAGGACAGAACCAATGGGAAAGGAATCACTTCATTAGTATCACAATTCCTGTTTTAGTTAATTTTTGTTAAAGGATGCTTTCAAAAAATAGCTTTGAGGAGAATGTATTCTACAATATTATCAATTTAATGGGTTCCCTCTCCCAAAGAGTAACCAAAATGGAAAATCTAAAAAAAGCACAAGTCACGCAACTAGGGAACATTTTCAACAATATAATGAGCAACACCCATTAATTATTTTTTTTAAAAAAACCACTAAGGACTAACATTTTTCAACAACCTCATCTAGAATACTCTAAACATCCATGTAATGTCATTGTGTGGAAGTTCCTTTTTCAAAAAGAGAAATGTCCTCTGTAAAACAGAGCAAATGGCCACTCTACACCCCCTCCGAGTAATTCATGCACCTCAGCTATGTGTTTTATTTCCAATCAACAGCAAATCCTACTGTTCAGAGGATTTCAACTGAGTTTTCCTCACCTAGCTAGCCTTTTTTCTTCTTTTCTCTTCTTTTCTTTTTAAAGATCAATCTTTGTTAAGAAATCTATTATCATCACTTACAGTTTACTGCAATGCAATAAATGTCTATCAGCAATGGTCTTGCCCTCTAATAGCTCTTAGCTTGATTACAGGAAGTATAAAACAAATCAATTCAGCCTTGAAGAAATAAACTTTTTTTTTTAATAACATGTGCTTTGGATGGGAGATCCCGACATTATTACAAATTAGAAGGTTAAGACCTCTTGAGCAAAATCTACCTAGTTAAATATTTAAAACTCTAGGGTGAGAAGCACATGGACTAATGAGCTTCGAGCAACTAAACATGAGAATCTACAGGGAGACATCTTGTTTTATATTAGAAAGCATTAGTGAATATAAACCAGCCAAAGAAGCGTTTAATTAAGGATTATATTGATAAGGGAGAAGAGGACAAGAAGGGTGTGAATTCTGAAAGAACGTTTCTTGGTGAAAACAACTCTAAAGGACTATCTTCTGTGTACGCACGGAGAGAGAGAAATGTACACGCGCGAATGCATCAATATGTTCGTTTACTGTATTTCTGTTGTTCTAAACTGCCTCTTAAAAAAAAGACCTTGTAGTAACATGTGATGGACGGTTGCCATGAAAGATGAGGTTTTTGCTCCAGATCACCACATTAAAAAAAAAAAAAGTGGGGTAAAGTCAATTCTGGGGCCCTTCCAGGATTACGAGCCCTGAAGATTAAGTTTCACAGTCAGAGCCGTATTGACCTACGGCTAAGGTCGAAGGCTTTCTGGCGGTTCAGGCCTCCTCCAACACTTCAGACTTTCACCCCGTTAACAGCTGACGGCCTGACTCTGGTCAACTGATGGGCCCTTAGTCTCTGCTTCAGTCCAGTCCGCCTTATGAATAATATTGCCCACTTCACAGTAGATCTTCCCCGGCTGTAGATCTTCCACTTCTGCCCTTCTTTGTACCTTTTTGGGAGACATTGTGAGCACTTCATCTCAAACCCAATGATGCTACGTACCTGTGCATTTTTGGATCTCTGTTTTTCAGGTGAATTGCAGGCAGCATCCTAACGGTATGACCTATCATTTCAAAGCCCCCATCCTCCCCACCCCACTGAAGAAGACGACGATGGTTATCCAGACCTCCTTGCTGGTTGTAAAGAAGGAAGCCTCAACTCTTCAAGCTTCAGGGCCCCCAGAAATGTAGGTCCACCACTGGGGTACAGAGCAGGGTTGGGATTTTCTCACACACCCCAATCTTTAAATATGATCCGCTCTGTCAGGAATATAGTCTACTGAGGGGTAGGGCACGTTAGTGGTTGTGGGGGACCAACTGTCTCTCCAGGGCCACAGCTGGGGCCACAGAGAGTGTCAAGAGTACAAAAAGGGGTTGGTGGTGCAGCTACTGAACAGCTACCCCCAGTTGTGAAGCCTACAAGACATCACAGGTATTGTTTATTTATTTATTCTATTTGTACCCCGCCTATCTGGTCAATAAAACCACTCTAGGTGGCTATACCCTTCCAGTTTCATCAATACGACAAGGATGCTTCCTACTTTCATTTGATGTCTTCATTGGCAGTTCCAACGTTCTATTGTGGGTGATGGGATGTGTCATATGTCTTTACTTTTACTAGCTGCCTGTGGATGTCTCCTCCATCAGGTGTATTTTTTTTTTGGTCCAATTGTAAGCCAATTTGAATAGAAGGTAAGGAAGATGGGCTGTTTCCTAAACGAAGAACGGAAAGATCTCCGTCTCTAGTTCTCCTGCCTTTAATCCACCTCTGGTCTTCATCCTTCTCTCCGTAAAAAGGCTGTAGTTCCAAGTGCTGATCAAATTACGGTTGTGATAACACCGTCTCTGGCTTGCCTCGGCTGACATGGATATCGACAAAAACTTAGGCGGCATTTTAATAAGAAAACAAAACACGGGGAAAGAAAAATACGCCAGAGCTTCCAGGTGGATCATTAAGACGACGCCTTGAAGGGGCTGGTCTTGTCAGCCCCGGCGTAGGGAACTCATCAGAGTTCCTCATACAACTTAAACTTCCTTTGACATCTAGTTATGTCAAAATGTGACTGATCACCCAGGGGTTCAAGCTCCTGTGAGGGAAAAGTTCACTGACAGACAGCGAACGTAGCCGATCTTAAACGAGAATCAAGAGGAAAGCTGGATTCTGGCGTCTGACAGTCAGCAGCTGCTACCTGGGCCTGCTTAACGAAGACAAGGACGGCTCTGCTGAACAGTTATATTAGCATCTGTATGCCTCCCTCTCATTATCACACATCTGCCCACTTTTATTCCAGTGACGCCCCTTCTGATCTGACAGCTCAAGCATTGTCAGTGAATAAATACTATGGGAACTGGCTACAGTGGCTTAAGGTGATCACTTTTATTTTCTAAAGACCGTGGTACAGTAGGATGCTTCCAAGGTAAAGAAGGATGATTAACATAGTGGGCAGTTCTAAACAAAGCACAGACAGCGACAGGGGCAAAAGGATGGCTACCCCCCAAAAAAAGCACACCTGGAGTTTTAAAAAAAATCACCAAGGGGTGGAGACCTGCCCTTTCTTTCCCCTGCGTAGGGCTCAGAGCCTCTTCATACCTGGTTTTATATACCGTATTTTTCACACCATAAGACGCACTTTTCCCCCACAAAACAGGGGGGTGAAAAGTCTGTGTGTCTTATGGAGTGAAGAAAACAGATTATATTTTCCTGTTTTCTACTCCTAAAAATTGGTGCATCTTATGGAAAGGTGCGTCTTATGGAGCGAAAAATACGGTATATGTGCATACACATGTACATTCTGCCGAAGCGTCCATTACACGACTATAAAACTACAGGAAACTCTCTTGGTGGCATGTGGACACCCTTATGTTTTTTTCAAGTTTCCCATTTCCCAAGCAAGACATCTGGATTGAGGGTTGCTTTCCTGATGGGTACCTGGCTTCTTTGCATGTTGTGTGTTTCTGGTCTATTTGCTGGTAAAAATGTCGTCCAAAGGAATCCATTCGCTTTCCTTTATTTTCTCTCCTTCCTCCTTTTTTCCCCCTTCAGTGGAAAATGGCAAGTAAGGGGCACATAATCCTGGACTTGCTGATCACCTGTGAGGGATTTCAGGGAAAAGAAAATAGAATTGTAGAAAACTTGCTTGTTCTGGTTGGAAAAAAAAATCAAAAGAGAGCCTTCGTTTTGCAGTGATGCATTATTCACATTTCTCATTCGTCTCTGAATGAGGTGAATGTAAAATTCTTGGCAATTTGGAAAGCCAGTAGGGTTTCAGCTTTTGGGGTGCCCAGTTTGAACCCGAGATGCATCAAATTTCCTTTCAAAGGTCAGGTGCAGATCTGGGAGTCAAGACATGACATTTTTGAGGAAATGGAGAAAAAAACAGACCCAGAACTTGCACGGAGACCAGTATGGTTTTCCAGAGGTGAATTCTTTGGTTACAGATCTTGAGGATGTTCCTGATATTCGCACACAGTGATGACTCTGATATTAAAAGCAGCTAGTGGCTGAAACCCAGGAGTGAGCAGCAGCTAGAATAGGCCCACTGAATCGGATGGGATCTGTTGAGTCAACTCTTCCGTAAGTTCTGTTGATTCAGTGGGCCTACTCTACTAGATTTCAGCCATTCTGTCTTAGTTTTCGTGCCACGTAGAGACAACACTTCTCCCAATATGGATGGACACGTCATAGACCACAGATCCATCAGGGTGAAAGGATTTAGCAAGTAAGACACCAATGGAGCATCTGTCTTAAATTTACTTGGCGTGAGAGATGAAGGGGAACCCCATGTCTGTCTCTGTGAAGTGATTCTGCTTCTCCATATTCGAGACGCAAGCCAAGAATAAGTGTGGCTTATTCTGTGTTTGAAACAAATCATAAACACAGCATCCTATACCTTTCATTGGGTTGCCTGGTGACCTGGAAAGTCATCGGATCCTTCAACATAGGTGCCGGCCTCTGAGCTGATAGCCATATGAGGGTTACCCTTCTTTAATTCACCAATTTCGTTTCCGCTCTTATTTTCTTTTGTTCTTTAGAGGGCTCAGGGTTTTCATGGGTTAATGGGAAGAAATTGCTTCTGTGTGACAACAAAAGGGCTGAAAGCCAATCCAGTGCACACACTGATAAAGTAAGAATAGCTTATTCAGATTGGAATGGCAGGCTGGAACTCACAAGTGCAAAGTTTGAATAGAAAATAAGATATTCATTTAAGCGGGTATTATATTAAAAGAGAGAGAGGGAGGGAGAGAGGGAGGGAGAGAGGGAGAGCAAAGAGAATGAATCTGATGTCATTCATTCTAAAGAGGCATTACAGATTGTCGACACTGTACAGAAAAATAGGAGATGTTGACCTTTTTATTATAGGCTCTTCTGTACGCCTGCCCTCTTTTCAAATGCACATCCATCGCCTCCTTCTCTCTCCCACCCAGCGTGCGCGCATGCACACACACACACACACACACACACACACACACACACACACACACACACACACACACACACACACACACACACACACACACACACACACGCTTCAGCTTTATGTTATCTCAAATAATTACCCTCCGCTTTTGGCCGTCCCTGGTGACTTCTGCTAAAAAAGCTACTCATTGTCAGTGAGTGAAGAGGGATTTTCGACCTCCTCCATGAAGCCGGGCAACAGCTCTTAATTAACCACTCAGGTATTGAGA
Organism: Pogona vitticeps; assembly: GCF_051106095.1. Lineage (NCBI taxonomy): Eukaryota > Metazoa > Chordata > Lepidosauria > Squamata > Agamidae > Pogona > Pogona vitticeps. Next base: position 5,886,753 of record NC_135792.1, on the reverse strand, counting down.
AGCCTCTTCAACCCGTCTCTTGCCCATATGGCCAGAACATGTCCACGGCAATAATCGTGGAAGAAAACAGTGTATCAAAAAAGGAGAAAAAAGAAGAAGTAAAGGAGGAGGGTGGGAAGAGCAAGAGAGGGAGGGTGGACTTCCCTCCAGAACCCAAAGTGGGTGTGCAAATTATTTTTAATGATACTCCTCTAGTGAGGTGGATTATCTGTAATTTCAAGCAGGGCGGGATGGTGGAGGAAGCAAGGCCCAGCGCAGCTGTCCTTGACCTTCCGCTCGCCTGGTTGCTCGGCCTTCTTGACTGCAAGCCTAGTTCTTAGCACTGACATCAAGAGAGTGCCCCAGGTAGCAGAGGCGAGCCTTCAGGCAGTGAAAGAGAGCTTTTAGAGCCTCTGATTTTGATAATCCTTTGTTTCTGGGATGTGGCTTCCCTTTCATACGCCTCGGATATATGGATTTCCTCCAAGATGGGTGGTAGTGGCAGTGGTCTCCCTTTTTTCTCCCTCCACTATCCAACAAGAAACGTTAATATTCAGGAGAAATGTCTTTTTCTTTTGCTAATCTTTTGCCATCCCTTTTCCGCTGATGAAAAGGCGAGAGGCGGAGAAATTGGGAGTTTAGCAGTCTAATTAAAAACAAAAGCTTGTGTTTTCCATTGCCGTTTATTTATTTATTTATGGCAAAATCCCTGTGCACGTGGGCCTGGTGTGTCAAAAGACATTATGTATGCGCTTCTTTTCTGACAGCAACCATTACATTTAAAAATTCATTACAGCAAGGTTAGTTAGACGCGTGATGGATGCGGCTTTAATCCTGCCATATATTATTACAGTTAAAATGTAAATGATGAAAAATATTTTGTGCTTATCAGCGCTTATGTGGAAATGTGTTCCACAGTGATATATGGCGTTATATTTCTATTATTCCGATGAGAAAGCACGCAAGACTTTTTTTCAAAAAAAAAAAGATGAAGTGTTTATTAAAACATGGTTACTTGTGATAAAATATGCTTGTTGTACATGACTTTAAACATATTTACTGAGGGCACATGTCCAAAACAAGCGTGAAATGTGTTTCCTATGCAAATTATTCTTTGTTTTCTCTCTGTTATATTGCACATTGAGTTTGTGTTGGTTCTCTTTGGTGGGTGGAAGTAGTCTTCTAATGATGGTTGTATTAAGGAATGTCCATAATTTCCTAAATCAGGAGGGGCAATATTTATAGGATGCTCTCCATATTTTTTATAATAATAATTGTGCCATCAAGTCAATTCTGATTTATAGCAAGCCTTCCCAGGGTTTTCCAGGTAGAGGAGACTCAGAAGGTCCCAGGGCTCCTTCCTTTCTTCTGGGGGAGCCCTGGGACTCTGCAGCTTGCCCAAGGCCACACAGGCTGGCTCAACTCCCAGGAGGCACAGTGGGGAATCGAACTCTTAACGTCTGACTCCACAGTCAGATGCTTAAACCTATCCAGCCAGTCAGGCTCATCTCACAGGAGGTACAGTGGGGAATCGAACTCTTAACGTCTGACTCCACAGTCAGATGCTTAAACCTATCCAGCCAGTCAATGTTTTATAACAAGCCTTAATCCAGTATATTACAGTGCAGTCCTGTACATGTCTACTCAGAAGTAACCTTCACTGAGTGACTTACTGACTAATCAGTGTGGTGTAGTGGAGAGTGAGACAAACCATGACTTGAGAGGACTGGGTTCGAATCCACGCTCAGTCATGGAAATTCACTGGGGACTTGGAACTGGTAAAGGTAAAGGTAAAGGTTCCCCTTGACATTGAGCCCAGTTGTATCTGACTCTAGGGGGCGGTGCTCATTCCAGTCTCCAAGCCGTAGAGCCAGCGTTTGTCCGAAGACAGTTTCTGTGGTCACATGGCCAGCGCGACTAGACACAGAACCTTCCCACCGAGGTGGTACCTATTTATCTACTCGCATTTGTATGCTTTCGAACCGCTAGGTTGGCAGGAGCTGGGACGAGCAACGGGAGCTCCCTCCATCATGTGGATTCGATCTTACGATGACAGATCTTCTGACCCTGCAGCACAGAGGCTTCTGCGGTTTAACCCGCAGCGCCACCATGTCCCTTGGAACTGGTAAAGCCACTCCTTAAATATCTCCCTTACTTTGAAAGCTCTATTAGAATCACCATAACTCGGCTCAAACTCGGTTTCATGATCCTGGTTGGGCTGCGCAGTTACGCCAATATGTCTCTTCTACTTGGGGACTAGCAACTGTTGGTCTGTAATCTCAAAACTCATCTTGGAGTGGACAGATGTTCCAACCAAGGAGACCTTCAAAGGAAGGACTGTCAATCTGCTAGGCAGGACACATGGCCACCACAGAGCTTCAGCTGGAGGTGCTGCAAGCTGGATCAGGCAAAGGTGGGAAGCTGGTCCCTCTCATGTACATTCCAAGTCTGATCAACCCCGAGGCTTGATGCTAGCTGCCAATCACAGCGGTGGGGGATGCCTTCTGTTCCTCAAGCAGGCTCGGAGGTGTGAGTGTACTATTCTCAGTGATTCACAAAGCTAGACCCTGAGGTGCCTGGAGCCTGGGAGTTTTTGATAAGAGTGGTATCAGCAGTCTGGATCATGCCGGCTTATGTCACTGACATGCCGACAGTTGTTGCTTTTCCACAACACTCAAAGCTGTTCTCTCTTTCATTTCCCTAAAGTTTAGAAAGCAAGATCTAGCAACATCACTGTGGACCTAATATTCAATTGATGCACAATTAATTGAGAAAGGGAAGAGTGATATGGACACTTTTACTCTGCTTAAAAAAAGAGGGAACTTGCCAACACGCGCACACACAGAGAGGTAGCAGAACACAGTAAAATTTACATTTATCTCCTAATTTAAATATACAGATATACATTTGGAAGGAACAACATAATTAGAAGAGAAATGCAATCCATTTTACTGTCATTGGGACATCTAGTAATGTTCCAAAATTGTTAGCTCTCAGGGTTTCAACTTGGCACCCATGTTCGAGAATTAGGATGTTGCTAAGCTGACAACCCAGATGTTGGGCTTGATTCTCAGGGCTTCCAGCCATGCTCAGAAACATCCTTGTCACCCTTGCTTGATCAATAGGTGGTCCTGCTGTTGGAATAAACATGTTTGTCTCGTGTGTTGTCTCTCTATCACACAAACCCACTTAAAAAAACACAACACCTGTTGATGAAGTGGTGTCACTCTTCTGTGACGTCAACAGCAAACTCTCCAAGATACCACAAGAGATGGTCCCAAGACTTGGCCCTCAAACTTCAGGGAATGATTTTAGCTAATTGGGCAAGTCTAGGCACCTTGTGACTTGTGTACCTGGCTCAGGTGGCTGTCCTTATGCCACTCCTACCTGTGGACAGGAAGTTCCAAGATCCTTCTAGTCTTTCTTGTTCAGGTTCGTTATCCTTATACTGGACTTGGCCCAGATAGCCCTTCAAATGGAGGACTTCATCTACGATGTAGGGACCATTGCCGTCCTAATGGCTGGCTGAAGACATTTAGTTGCCTGAGGAGAAGGTCAAGATGAAATCCCTTCCCATTTCACACAAGCTGATGGGACTACCATCTTTCTTGGACCCTACTGAGGGAACAGCATCCTCACTCCATCTGAGGGACCTCTAGTTAGCGAAAAAGGACATGGGAGGAGCAGAATAAGAGCAATACTATATTCAAAGGACTCCAAACTATGTTCATATTGCTGAAGTTCTAACTATCCTTTTGTATTCTTTTCTAGTGAAACTGGAGAGAGGAAGCTACTCCCCTGAGTGGCTATTTCCGTCCAACTTTCCAAGAGTAACCATAACGTTTACTCAGTTGTTACAGACGAAATCTCATTTGTCCGTAGGTCCACAATTACCTAATTTGTTGCATAACCTGTTACTTTCTCTCCCTTCTCATGTCGATGACAGAATCGTTTAATTGACTTTGAATTGCTGGGCTTTGAAAATTGGTTCCACATTCTCCTCTTTTTGAGTTTCATTTCTTAAGACGTCCCTTCGGTGGAACCTACACAGGCTGAATGGAATTTACAATTGGCCTTTTTCCCCCCACACACACACACACACAGATACACACACACACACACACACACACACACACAGTCACACACACACCTGTTTGTGTCAGGATGCTGTTATACAAATGTGCTCTGCAAAGTTTCGCGCCTGTTAGAATTTTATTCACCTTCCTTTTTCCACAAGATGGTCATAAGAGAACAGGATTTCAAGAAAGGTCCTTACTTTTCACTCTTCTTAACTCTCCTGTTTCGCTGGCTGAAGTTGTTTTCTTTGGGAAGTCTAAAAGCAACAGGGGTGTTTTTGACCTGGCACCGTTCCTATTTATAAGCCTTAGAAAAAGACGACCCTCCCTGAACACCTCTGGAATTTTTTTATGTAGGGGTCACATCCGCTTAAATTAATAGCCGTTGAACCAGTGACAGAATGTTGACCAGATAACCTTTATTGTCTTGTGAAACTTCTGTTTGAAGTCGAAAAACTCCACTACTCAGCTGATCTGCAGGAGCGCTAAGGTTACAACGTTCTCAGTGGTTCCCTTGAAAGCAAAATGTAGTCATTTCACATGCAATGTCTATTTTTATAGTGTTTTTGCTAACTCCTTACAATTTTATTCCTTGCATTTTTATGAACAGGGCCCCAGTTTTTGAAATAAATGTTGTGCTTGAGCAGATCATCACATGCTATTATCTTTAATGGATTCACATCTGGGCAATACCTCTTTACATTATTGGATAATGATATTCCATGTTGACATAACTGCTCTTCACCCACAATCACTAGAAAGAAGGAATAAAAACTAAATTAATTAATCAATTAATTAAATACGTGCAGTAAGCTGTGGTGCTTCATCTGGAGAGTATATCAGCAGCACACAGTCAATATTACTTTCGTCATCATTATATCTTAGAACTGCAGAGCTAGAAGGGACCTCATAGATCATCAAGTCCAGCCCCTCTCAAGGAGACACAAGCAGGGAATCGAACTCTCTACCTCTGGCTCTGCAGCTAGATACCTAAACTATTGAGTTTTAACTGCCCTGACTCCAACCTACAGAATCCCAGGTTATATACTGTTGTGAAATACTTTGAATTCTCTACTCTAGTTCAGGAGGTTGCACCCACTCAGAGGCAGCATGGGGCAGGGAAGCCGGGATGGGGCTGAGAAGCCAGAATGCTGCCTCTTAGTGGGTGCCTGCTGGAGGAGGCAGAGCCAGGAACTGCCAAACACTGAAAACTGAAAAACAAACCGGCATTAACCACCAAACTGGTGGTTTGTGCCCATCTCTACTCTTGAACAACCACCATTTCAATGTTAGACATTATCCCTATTCAGACTTACATAACAGGGAACACTCCCCACATGTTTAGGGGCAGCACTCTAGACCTGCTCTCCTCTGTCTCCTTTCCCCCTGGGATGGACAGAGGACAACAAGTCTAAACAGGACAGGGTTTGCTATCTGTGGAAGCTCTCTGTGCGAACTGGAACTGCAGACAATCAGCGTCGCAGAGTTGCATTTCACATGAAGAGTCCAACAGGTTCTTCTGGTCAGACTCATTGTCCTTCATATTTGCAAGGTGATCCACATGAGTACAGAAACGAAGGATGCCACGGGATTCAGGCGCTCCACCTTGGACACATACTGAGTATCCCCTCATGGTAACACCTGAATAGGGCTAGCTTATCATTCTAGATAATCATTCTGCCAACCTAGCAGTTCGAAAGCATATAAATGCAAGTCAATAAATGCCATGTTTTTCTGTGTATAAGACTATACTTTTGTTTAAATTCTTTAGACTAAAAATTGAGGGTCGTCTTATACACGGAAGTAAGTTGAGTAGAGAACAAAAACAAGTGGGGGAGAAAGAAGGGATCAAAGCAATTCTGCAGCGCTTTTATCCCTTTCCCCCTACACTTGCTAAGCCCCACTTAGATTTCTTAATTTTGGATTATAAAAGTGGGGGTGTCTTATACATGGAGACATCTTATACATGGAAAAATATGGTAAGAACCACCATTCTAGAATAGGGAATCCCAACCTGGGGTATGTGTACCACCCAGGGGTATGAACCTGGACATTCAAGGATACATGAAAGAAGTTGGGTAATGGTGGAAAAAGGCACATACACCATCAGTGTAAGTGGCTTATTTATACTCTGAGCAGTGGGAAAAAAAAACCTCAATTTCTCCCTTCTCTCACACTGAGTGTGAGCTAAGCCAATCGGGTTTCACTCCAAGGCAGTATATTTTCTTGTTTCGCCACTAACCTGGGGGTTTGGGCCAAGAGCAGTTTGTACAGGACAAAATTCCTAATGGATTTTAATCCCTTTCACCGACATGTTCATGCATGGTACCAGAGGCAATGAGGAAGCATCCTGAAGATGAAAGGGTGGATAGTCCCCCTAGCCCTGCCCCCTCCAATAGGAATGGTACAATTTATGGAAATGGGCTGCCAAGTGAGAAAAGTTTTGTTCATTTAAATAAAATAATTCTTTAACAGCCCTCCGTAACCAATGATGTGATGAGCCTCTAAATCTGAAAGCAAAAAACTTTTATCATACAGGCTCTCTTGTGTGCTTGCTTGCTTTTTTTTCATTTTAGGTTTTTGAAAATAAATTGAGGAATGCTCGGGTAAGGAATTATCAAATTGCTGGATAGCTCAGTGGCTTAGGCAGAGGATGGGACTTTGATTCCCTGCTGTGTTTCCTTGACAAGGTCTGGACTCAATGATCCAAAGAGTCCCTTCCACCTCTGCAGTTCTAAGATTATCTCAATAACATCCCACAAGCAAAGCGGTTATATTTACAGCAGAGAAAAAAGTACAGTGGTGCCTCGCAAGACGAATGCCTTGCAGGACAAAAAACTCGCAAGACAAATGGTTTTGGCAATGGGGTTGATGACTCGCAAGACGAATGTTCCTATGGCCGTGCTTTGCAGGATGAATGTATTCCTTTTTCTTCCCTGCCTCATGTTTGCTGATTTTAAAATGTTTTTCTATGATGTTTAAAAAGTTAAAGTTTTTTGACTGAAACTTTTTAAATCATCTGCACAATATGTATGGCTTTAAGGAGCACTTAATAAACCCTTTGTAAACCAAATTTGAATTTGTTCTGCCTTTTTTTGCCCATAGGAACACATTAATTAGATTTCAATGCATTCCTATGGGAAAACGCGTTTCGCAAGACGAATTTTTCGCAAGACAACAAGAATGAAATTCGTCTTGCGAAGCACCACTGTACACCACTTTACAGACAATGGAGAAATGTTACTTGGAGTTTTTCTTCTAATTGCTTCTCAATTGTGTGTGTGTATATGTGTGTGTAAGTGTGCACTTCCATTTGTTTTGTAGGTGGCCTGCCTAATTAAAAGTTATACATTGATTTATTTAAAACAAAACATGCAGATTTATGTCAATTGGATGAATTCACTCAAGCATTTGAATGTTAATCTGTTGGAAAATAGCTACTGCGGTCTTGAAATAACTCAGTGCCATACAGCAAGGAAGCCTTGACTAGAGCCTCTTTTTCTGTCACATTTTCTTCACCGATGCCAAAATAAACACAGGAGATTATTATGGGAAAAGCCAGTGGACTACTGGAAAGGAAACAGTGATATATTTAAGTCAGCTTCACCCCCCCCCCCTAAAAAAAACCATCCCAGATTCACAGAGGTCTCAGCTTTCACTGGCACTTATGTTTCACCTGCTTGGCCAGTAATTGTAAATTACTTTTTGTCAATTTTTCACTTAGCCCTGTTACTTTTTAAAAGATGCTTTGTTTGACAGTTGTCCTCAGTTTTGGGTGGTTTGCTGGAATCGCGGGGTTTTCAACTTGCTTCCTTTTGTTTCATTTTTCACCCCTTTTAGGAGGGATCTTGGTTCATAAGGCCACACTTCAGATATAATAATATTAGAATAGCAACAAGCAATGTGTTCCTTTAAAAAATTAGCACAGTGGCTTACATCTAATGGCTGGTCCTCACTAAAGTAGAGTAACAGAATAAACTGTGATACGGTGGGTCAATTCTTGCATCATTTCTACCAATTCAATGGATGTAGTTTTGGACCAGTATTCCTAATTTTATTCATTTGTTTCTTTATTCAAAATATTTCTAACCTCACCTTTCTCCTATATAAACCATCCCGCTTTAAAACTTCTCATAGACACACAATATTCATAGAGATAATCCATCTGATACTAGGAGATCTCAGGATGGCATGCAATAACATTGGGAGTTTTCTCCTGGTGAAACAAACCCAAAAGATGTGTCTTCACTTAAGATCATAGTTTGTCGTTGTTTAGTCGTTAAGTCATGTCCGGCTCTTGGTGACCCCATGAGCATGCCAGGCCCTCCTGTCTTCCACTGCTTCCTGGAGTTGGGTCAAATCCATGCTGGTCGCTTCAGTGGTTCTGTCCAGCCATCTCGTCCTCTGTCGCCCCCTTCTCCTCTTGCCTTCACACTTTCCCAACATCAGGGTCTTTTCTAGGGAATCTTCTCTTTTCATGAGTTGGCCAAAGTATTGGAGCCTCAGCTTCGGGATCTGTCCTAGCCAGTCATAAATTAGATATATTTATTAATTTTTTAAAAAAAACTCAGTTAGAGCAAATTTCCTTCCATAGAGGTTGGTTTGGGGCAGGAAGCAAAAGGGAGAACAGGGAGAAACACAGGAGAATTATTCTTACAGAAAATCAGTACCTGCAGAGCATGACTTCCACCAGACCAGGACAAAAAAAAATCAACTGTTAATCATGTATTAGAGCTATTTAGGTCAGTTTCTACAATCCACGTAGCATACCACTAGAAGTTGAAACCGTATTACCAATGCAGAGATAGGATTCCATCGCACATGGAAATGAAGCCTGTGTTTACCTCCCAAAGACCAATCCCAAAACAAAGCCAGCCAGTTTGAAAAGCTTGCCCTCTGACAAACAGATCTGTTTCAGTATTTAAGGAACTCTTCTAATGACACACTATATGTAATGTATAGATCGGCAAACACCCTGATGATATCATATTAAACTCAGTGGAATTAACTCCCATGTAACGGTTTCTCTGCTTGTATCCCCTGCTTCTATTAATCCAAATTCTAGCGAAGTTCCTTCCCTCTTCCTCCTTGCCCCCTCTTTAAACAGGATGCCCATCTGATGTTTACAGCAGGCTATAAGTGAAACAGCTTGTAAATTTCCTCATCGCTCTCATTAACAATGGTTTCCTCAATGGGCATAATGATGGAGATTACAGTCGTGGCCAAAATTCCCTGGCACGCCACAAATGCTGTCGGAATGAAAGCTCAAAGCCATTACAAGGGCCTGGAACAGCTGCAGGAATAATACAGCCGCAGATCGCCAAGTGCTTTGATGGATAAAAACGGAACAAGATGTTTAGGTGAAGGTGTGTGCACGCACTTCGCCATTGAGTAGCAAAATGCAACAAGGCAGGGTGTACGCTTCAATAATCAAGGTATTGATTAGTTTTGAAAGCAAGCATGGGTTCTTTCCGAAGAAAACTCTTTTCTGCCTCCCCACCTCATCCCAGCAGCAGTTATAATGTTATTTTAGTCACCCCCAGACATCTAGACAGGCAGCAAGCTGGTTAGTCTCCATCAGCGAAGGAAAATCTGTACCGTCAAGCTCTGATGCAGAGGTGGGCAGCCCTTTTGGTTCCCCCAGGCTACAGTGTGGAGAAGTTTCTTTTTTGGTGTGGCAGGTCAGAAGCTGAAGACATACACAACTTCTTTATTTACACAAAGACACGCACAAAGCTGTTGGTCCATCTAGTCCAGCAATGCCAAATTTACAAGGATCTTATAGAGAATAAAGCTACCCAGGATAAAATGATGGATATGGGATCAGGAGACATGGGTTCGAATCCCTGGCTGGCTCTGGAAATTCATCAGGGATGTGGAACTGGGAAAACCACTGCTTGAATATCTCATTTCCTTTATGAGGATTGCTGTCGGTTCCAACTCGACAAGCACGCAACACGCCAATATTGAGAAGAAATCCATTTACTGCCCCAAACATCTGTGGAGCAACCAGGAACTGAAAATAGAGGGGGTTAAATTTTGTCGTCATTGGGCTGCCCCAATCTATTTCGCCACTAGAAGCAAGGGGCAAGATTACACCTTCACTTTCATATATAGAATCTGGCCCCTCTGCTGGTTGCATCTTATTTCAGGACTGTACGTGGAAAAATAAACTCTGGTGTAACTAAGGTCAGCTGGATAACTTAGTAGACACAGTTCAATCAGGTTTAGAAGACCCCTGGATGACTAGGGAAGGGAGTATGTGCTGCAGAGTTTTGAATTATGGTTAAATTCCTTTACCTGTTCAGCAGACCTGTAGAGATCGAGAGAGCAGAATAGTTTCATGTTCCTCAGAGCAGTCCACCTGTTGTGTTTTTTTTCTTATCAACTGGCACTTACTGCCTCAACAACTCAGTCTGAGATATCAGTTTGAGAAAGAATAAAAAGATTTCATTTATTTACAGCTGAGCATATAAAGCAGCAAACTGACAAAACATGACTGCTGTGAGCAACAGGTCACAACACACTCACTGCTTCCAAGACTGATGGGATAGCAGAAAGGCGGGGCTCTCTTTGAATTGCTTTGCTACCAATATATGTCTCCTGAAGCAATTGCTTCACTCTGCCTCATGGCAGAGCTGGCTCTTTTCGTGGCACAGACACGGGCCAATTTATAGCAGGATTGTACAAATTTATGCCAAGCATGCAAAGGCATTGATTTATCATCAAAGCGACTTCCAGCCGGAAAGAGAAACCTTCCATTCCATGGTGCTTAAAACCGTAAGAGCTATGCTAACTAGTTCAATTTATCAGATGCGTTGAGCTCAGGTATTCCTCTAGCTGCCAATCGGCTCTCTAATATGCATTGAGAAAAAGAAAAAAATATTCAGCAAACAGAGTGGTTTCCATGGTGACCACAGGTGGCTTTGAATTTTATGTGCTCTCAATGAGCTCACCCATTTATGGCTGAATAAATAAAAGGTCATATGTACTTGATGCCATAGGTAAGCAAATGATATATAAAGGTTATTTTGTGTGTGCGGTTCCTTTATTTATTTTCTCTTTTCTGGAGCCCCTAAGCCATTATTAAGAAAAGCCATTATTCAGCCCAGACTTAAATCACCTTTAATTTGAAATTGTTTTGGCTCAATTATAGGTAAAACCACCACTATAAAGAAAATAGGAGATATTAAAGGAACATTTTGTGCAAAGATGGACATGATAAAGGACAAAAACGGTAGGGACCTAACAGAAGCAGAAGACATCAAGAAGAGGTGGCAAGAATACACAGAGGAATTACACCAGAAAGATCTGGATATCCTGGACAACCCAGATAGCGTGGTTGCTGACCTTGAGCCAGACATCCTGGAGAGTGAAGTCAAGTGGGCCTTAGAAAGCAGGGCTAACAACAAGGCCAGTGAAGGTGATGGCATTTCGGTCGCTGTTAAGTTGCCACACTCAACATGCCGACAAGTTTAGAAAACTCAGCAGTGGCCAGAGGACTGGAAAAGATCAGTCTACATCCCAATCCCAAAGAAAGGCAGTGCCAAAGAATGCTCCAACTACCGTACAATCGTACTCATTTCACACGCTAGCAAGGTTATGCTCAAAATCCTCCGAGGTAGGCTTCAGTAGTATGTGGATCAAGAACTCCCAGAAGTACAAGCTGGATTTCGAAGGGGCAGAGGAACTCGAGACCAAACTGCTAATATGCGCTGGATTATGGAGAAAGCCAGAGAGTTCCAGAAAAACATTTAGGTGGCCCTGATTCCTCCTGCATCCTCGGGTAACAAACAAAAAACGCTAAATGGGCCACGGTATGTGTATAGAGAGAGACAGAAGCTTGACAAATATTTATTCAGGCACTGGGAGGCCCATCACAGCAGCATAGATGGTGGGGCTGTAGCTCGGAGAGATCTTTGCCCCTGGGGTGCCAAAATTTGGAGGAGCATTGGAAGCTAGGAGATGAATCTATGGTGACTATTAGGTAAGCAGCAACAACTTTTATTTCCTTCACTCTATCCATGATCAGCTCCTTCCTTCCTTCCTTCCTTCCTTCCTTCCTTCCTTCCTTCCTTCCTTCCTTCCTTCCTTCCTTTCCAGCAGGGAGGATACTTGGGGAGAATTGACACTCATCTCTCAAGGGGGAAAATATGGGAGACCTTGCTTCTTACCCCAGGGGTCAAAATGACTAACTCCGGCTCCGATGAGTGGGTGGCCAGTTCCATGCGTGTCATAAGCAACATGGCCACTTACTGGATGGCTCTTTGGAGAAAGTAAATTCTGATCATTATGAGACAGAAATTCCTAACTCAATCGCTCTCGCCTCCCAGGTTCGCCCTGACTTAAAGCCTTGCCTTGCCTAGATTCAGCCCTGAGAATTAAAGCTGGTGCTTTTGCCCCACTTCTCTCCCCACTGCAAGGATTAGCTGTTTGCCTTGGCTCTCACCCTGGGAAGCGATGAGGGGAAGAATTTTTCAAAGCCTTTCCATTATCCACCATCCAGGTCAAGCCAGCTACCACTTGTGAGTAATTTATAAAATGCGATGCTCTGAGGTATTGCACAATCTCATTATCATTAGAAGGGTTCCTCCTCCCCTTTCTCCTCTCCTTTTTTGCATATTTAACGACAGTTTTTAATTAGATGGTATTTTATTATTCATGCACATAATTTGACTCCTAACTCTCTCGCACTTTCCCTTGTAAAAAGGAAATGCATTTGAATTTGGCGTTTGATGGCTGGGTGGGTGCTTTTTGGCTTTCAGGGGGAAAAAGAAAACATGGCAGTGTGTGAGACTGCAGCCGGTAATGGCTTTCTTTTAATTTAGCTAATAGCTATCATGTTATGTACCTTTATAAATTTGTTAAATACATAGCACTGGGAGTTGTCTCTCAGTGCAGAAACAGTAAGTAGTTGGGTGTGTTTGGCTTTCACATACAAACTGTTTACTCAAGCTCCTTGATGTATTATTAAAATTGGTAATGGACTCCCGGGACGTCATCTCGTTATATGCCTTCATTTGCAGGATAAACCATGCGTTGTTTTCATCTTTACTCATGATTGTTAATGGCATTGGTGATGAGAGGGGTGGGTTTCTCTCTCCCTCTCTCCTACCCCCCTTCTTCCTCTCTGTTGCCGTCTTCTTCCATCGCCTTTATCAGCTGCGCTTTATTATGCAGGCAAAATAGCCGGGGTGCTGATTTTGTTTAAGGTTTTCAATTAGTCATTTGACTGAACACATCTGTCGCTGGCAAACATCCAGGCCTGGACTCCTGCTATGGCTAGTTTACACCTGCTGAACCATGGCCATAAACTGCGAGGAGGAATAAACCTGCAATTGGCCCTTTTAGATATGGTTGAAGAGATGCAATGTGCAGCCGCGGTGTGAGAAAGGTACGGACCTCTTTTCCACCCACTGTTGTTCTGCTTCCTCCGACCCCAATCTCATACACCACACTTCAGCTTAACCCCATAAAAATCTATTTATGCCATTCATTTTGGATTCTGTTTTCTTAATATCCTCTTATTGTGTAATCTTTCTCTTTCCCTCTCCCCGCCCCCCTTGCTACCAGCCACCATGGCTTAATCAAGGCCGCATTAAGCAGATAAGACCATGTTATATTTCTGAAGGTCTAACACCTCCTTAATTAACATAGTCCCAAACAGAACCTATCGTAATTTAAACCAAAACAGATACATACTCTCCAGATAATTTTGGATTGGTTCAAGAATATTTCTTGCATCAATGAGTTGAGCCTCTGGAAAGAGGAGTTAGATACATCGGCTGCAGGGTTCGCTGAAGAAATGATTTCCTACTTTCCACTCACATGCAAAATTTCTTTCACCCTCTCTCTCTCTCTCTCTCAATGTAATACAAAGCAACCGAATTAATGCATCTTGACTTGAGACATAAATTTTGGAATGTACATTAATTGTGGGTTTTTCCTCCCCGAATCGTGCACTTCTCGAAATTTTGTCATTTGCCTCCCCCCCCCAAAAAAAGTGCATTGACTGAAATTGTAGACAAAAACACACACAGTATAGAAAACTGTATCGGACATTTATATACATATAAGGGAAAGCAGCATGTTTATTATCTACTTGGCTTTTTTACTTCTCCAAATCCCATGGTACAGTTTTCTGCGACACATTAGGGACAGTTGTGTAGAAAAATGTCAACATTAGGAGAACTGCATGATAGAGGGAAATGCATACATTGGGGGAGGGTTACTTGTAAAATACATACACTGGAATAAATGTGCAAAAAGTCACGGATATTATCATGCAGAGTTTTAAAAAAATAAAACTGATACAGAAATGGGAGAGAAGGAAATTATATTTGGGGGAAAATATCCCAAGCAAATATTAAATAACACCAAGTAACGGGATACAATTTTTAAAAAAGAATCTCTATGTGGGATTTCAAGATACAAAGACAAATACAAATATTTTATTGCTTCATAGCCAGTCAGGCAGTGCTCACAAGCAGAAACTAAGCCGCTCCATAAAAGATAGTATTTGTCTTCTAATCTAAATACATATAAACAATCAGAAAAGCATAAAATAATAAAACAATAAAATAAGCATTCTCACACAAGTATCAATTTGTGAGATTAGCCTGAAGAGATTGTGAAACAGGGAATGAGTTCTGCCTTTCCATGGCTTGTTTAGTGAATTTAGCGGCCCTATAGGATATATAGCAGTCTGTGCCAGCAAGCAGAAATAAAACTGTACATAAAGGGGAATTGTTCTTGATCCCCGTTGTTAAGGGTTTAAGATATTGATCCCTTACATCTGCATACAGAGAGCGTTCTGTTAGGAAATGCACATTGTCTTCCATCTTAGAGCATCCCGCTGGGCAGTATCTGCCTGTTCCATGCTGGTCCATATAACATCCCCGAATCTCTTTCAACTGCGATGAGTTCAATCTGCATTGAGTTAACAATTGTCTTAGCTTGTGCTAAGGAGGGACAATATGGGAGCATCTTTCCAAAAGGCAAGGAAAAGCTTTTGTATATCCTATCGGGGTGGAAGTTAATTACAGATGCAATGATAGTTTGGATATCAATATTGTATACTCTTTTAACAATCTTCTCAGGCAACCTCCTCTCTTCTTCTGGGGAGGTAGAATGGGGAGTAAGCCAGCTTAGTTAAAGTTGCAGATATCAGAACATTAGGGGTACCAAGACCTACCTGCATGGCCATAGTCAGTTCTGAGACATTGTGCTACTCCATGCGTTCTCTTGCTAAGAAAGCAGATATGCTGCTCTGGCTCAGAATAGTGTAGCATATGGATATGGCCTCACCACTGGTTTCATTAGCCTGTGGAAAAATGAGAAGGGACTCTAGAATATGAATATTGTCAATTTATGGATTAACAGAAAATATTCAAATCCATTATACACCAGAGGTACTTTGTTACAAAATGGCTCACGTTGACTTCTCCTAAGATACAAAGCTAAGAATTCTAACTGGGAAGTGATTAACTGGGAGGAAGAGGCCCAAGGGGTGTGGGGGAGTATCTTGTTACCCAGAGCAAATCTACATGATTTGTGAGTAAATATTCTGGGCTGTGAGGGATGTGGTAGCGCTGCGGGTTAAACCTCAGAAGCCTCTGTGCTGCAGGGTCAGAAGACCAGCCATTGTAAGATCGAATCCACGCGACGGAGGGAGCTCCCGTCGCTTATTCCAGCTCCTGCCAACCTAGCCGTTCGAAAGCATGTAATAATGCAAGTCAGTAAATAGGTACCACCACAGTGGGAAGGTAACAACGTTCTGTGTCTAGTCATGCTGGCCACGTGACTACGGAAACTGTCCATGGACAAACGCTGGCTCTACAGCTTGGAGACGGGGATGAGCACCGCGCCCTAGAGTCCAACATGATTGGACTAAATGTCAAGGGGAACCTTTACCTTTAATTTTTATTCTGAGCTTTTGTGGTAGCTTTAGCTTTTCTTCCTCTGCACCAGGAATTGGCAAGGTGTGGCTCTCCAGATGTTTGCCATTTACTCCCAGCAGCCCTCACCAGCATAGCTAATTCTGAATGAGGATGGTCATTGGGATCCAGCAACGTCTGGAAGTCTGCATGTTGCCCACTCTTGCCATAACTATTCAACACAGTAGTATTCTGCTTGCTAAGTCATCGTGGGTGGGTATTACTGAAATCAGCCATTTTTTTAAAAAAACACACTAAATAAATAAAATCTAATGTTTTAATCAGGGGGAAAAATCCATCATGTAAATGTATGCATATTTCACTATGTATGAAATTTATATTTCCTTGTTGCAGAATTGGTTTTCTCTCTGAGCTGCTGATCATAACTGTAGATATACTGGAAGAACAGTTTGCATTCCTGTTCCCCAGCATATCCAGTCAGAGGAAACCAAGATGAAAAATCTTTTTTGAATTATTGTTTGGGTCCTTTCTTATCTCACTTTGTACCCTGGACTGAAACACATTGCTCTCACCCTCCTGAAGCTGTTCTCCTAACCCACCCACCCCTTTTTGAAGTTATTGGGCAGAGTTTTCTCTGATGTTCATGGCTAAAAAGAAGATGGGGGATGCTTGTGGTAAGCACACAAAGCAGAGCTCGCCCTGAAGGAGCGCAGAGCGAGTTCCCTGTAATTGTTAACACAAGTGTATTTACAAGCCTGAGAGACCAAAGGAGGCTGGCACCAAAATGACCCAGACCAGCTCCCATTGAAGCACATTTAGATGTACTTGCATGAAAATCTCAGCTGTAGATAGTTACCCTTATCGCAACCATCTTGCACTGCGCCTGTTGCTGGAGCCCATGAATCATCCAGGCTGTTGACGGTTGCAAGCTCCATTCCTTGTCTAAGGCTACACTCTCGGCTTACTACGAACCTAACCCTGACCAGCATCAGTGATCACCGATACAGGAGTGGACAAAGGAGTGGCCCATATTCATGGATTCCTGGTCCTTTTCAGACTCCGCTAGCCTGGACAGCTTTCAAGGATGGTGTAAGATATAGATACCAACATCTGGAAGGCAACATGTCCCCCACCACTTTCACAGATGCTTCTGCTCAAAGCCATTTTTGGGACTAAAACTTTCAGAATCCTGCCAGCTTTCTGGGAGTTGCAGTCCAAGAAAATTTGGAGACCCAAGGTGATGAATCACTGAATTATATGAAGTCCTCCTTTCCACCATCATCCAAGTGACCATGAACTCACTGGTGGACCTCACCACCTCTTGTGCAGTCTGTCAAATATTGTTGGATGGCCGTCTATTGTCCACCCCTGACCTAGATCAGTGGTTCTTAACCTTGGGTTACTCAGGTGTTTTTGAACTGCAACTCCCAGAAACCCCAGCCAGCACAACTGGTGGTGAAGGCTTCTGGGAGTTGCAGTCCAAAAACACCTGGGTAACCAAGGTTAAGAACCACTGACCTAGATCGTCCCACAATCACGTCCATTAGCTGGTCATCTTCAAAGTTGTTCTAGCGATAGGCAGATCAAGGGATCCCATAATAAGAAAACCAGTATTTGTGGTCTAAGCTCTATAGACAATCTGTGTTCCTGCAATACCTAGCTACTAGCTCAAGGGGTTTTACAATGAGAGATGAATGATCCAATACATGTATAGAGCCTCAGTAAATCGGCTCTTATGTCTTACTTCAACAACAATGGAAAACAGCCTTCCTCTGACTTAACTGAGAGCAGACTGGGTTAGTGGCTTCAGGTGAGGCTTTGGGAGCACAGTTGGAACTTTGAGAAGAATAGCTGTGGATCCGGAAACATTCAGACCTTCCCTACGTATCTGTTCCTCAATGCTTGTTGTTATTGGTAGGGATGGATCTGAAAGATGTACACTCCACTGACAGGTGCTCACTGTAAATCTTTGTGTAGAGTTCTTACAGGGAATGACACATGATTATCAAGTGTTTCTCTTTTATTTAAGTCTCAGCAAGACTTTCGTTGGGTTGTTCTTGTCATTGCTGAATGAATGAGAGTCAGAAATAATTGCACATCTACTGGACATCTTCCAGACTCTGGAACTCCCTCCCACTGGAGGCCAGGCTGGCCCCACCTTTGCTGTCCTTCCGCAAGCAGGCGAAGACCTTTCTCTTCAGGCAGGTTTTCCCTCAGTGAACAGCTGTCATGGAGAGGTTTTAAAATAGGATGGTCTGTGTTGTGTTGCTTCTCAATCTGCTTTAGAAACACTTTTACCTACCATTGTTTTAAAATATAATGCTATTCACTCCTTTTCAATATTTGAATAATTTATCGTTCTTAGCTTGCAATGTTGGGTTTTTAATTACGTAAGCCTCCTTGCATCCTTTTAAAGAAGAAAGGTGAGCTCAAAATATTTTAAATAAAATCAATTTTAAAAATACCTTACGTTGGCCCTTTGGAAACATTGCCATCTGAAACGCTGCATGGCACAGAGGCCATTGTCACATTCCCGCCTGTCCCTTCGTTGTTTCACTAATCAAAGACACAAGCTACATGTTGTGTCACTGCCACCCGTAGATTACATCGACGTTGTTTATTATTAATCACAGGGGTCCAAGCAATGTGTCATTTTAAAAAGAACCAAATAGAAATTGTTTATTCTTACAGGTGATAACGGTACAATCAATGCTGTTAACTTTTAACAGAACATCCTGCTTCATCCAGAGTGGACCATTCGTCTAAATGGGTGGGGTATAAATCTAATAAAATAAATAAATTAAAAATAAAATCCACCCTCAACTGCCCTCTCTCTCTCTCTCTCTCTCTCTCCTTCCAGACTCCCATCTAATCTCCTCCTCCTCCTGCAGAGAATCTTATATCTCGTGACTCCACCTCTCCAGCACTCCCATTGGTCCATGCAGATATGAATATTCATGACCTGGGTGGACACCACAGTCATTTATGGCCCTGTCACATCCATAGACCACACAGTTGCAATGCTCCCATGAAATTTTCCTCAAAAATGCCCACTCATGGCCTGTGCAGAGTGTGGGAAGAATGTTTTCCCCATATATGATTTGTTTTAAGTAGAGATTGGCCCCAAACCACCAGATCAGCAGTTTGAGCCAGTTTGTTTCTTGGCTGGCCGAGGAGGTGTGCTAGGGTCCCCAGCCCTGCCTCCTCTGGTGGGCACCCACTCAAAGGCAGGATCCTGGCTTCCCCTGCTCTGCCTCCTCTGAGCGCTGCCCCTGAGTGGGTCCCCATCAGAGGAGGCGGGGCTGGGAAGCACCGAACACCGTTCGACCGAGAAACGAACCACTGAACTGATGGTCGGTGCCCATCTCTAGTTTTAGGCTCCTTTTTTCCCTCCAAAAAAACAGAAGTAACTCCCATTTTTGAGAAAGATGGGGAGGGAATGTGGTGCAGTTGTGCATGCCCCTCAAATGGTGCAAAGGCCCAGAAATAATTGTGCCAAGGACTCAGGTCGGAAGAGATGCAGGCTTCTAAGGATCACAGGTGGCTTTCTGCAGCCCTGGACCTCTGAAATATCCTTCTCATACACAGCAGCTCCATTGGAGATTCCTTGAGTTCCTCAGCATACAGGTGATTTTTTTTAATTGTAATTTTTTTTTTTTTATCATGCTTCCCTGGGCTTGGGAAGCATGAAAATCCCTGGCAAAAATCCCATGACAGGCTGGAAATTCTAGCAATGCTTCAAATGTCTCAGGAAAGAAAGCAAAGTGTTCCTATCTTCCTTGCCAATTCTTTCTATAAGAGAGGCTGAGGCAAATAATTTGTTTGGTTCCTCTGCAGCAGCTCTGCCTTTGAGGACACTTTCATATCTAATATTCTAATGGACCCACTGGCTATCTGGCAGGGTTCCTTCAGCTGCTATACTTCAATCAATTTTTATTATTAGCTTTGTGTCTTCAGTTTGCCACTCATATTTCCCCTTGGCAATATATGATTTTCCCCCTTTAATTTTGCCAGAACTTTTTCTTTTGTGTATTCTCCATAAAAACTTTTCTTTCTTTCTTTCTTTCTTTCTTTCTTTCTTTCTTTCTTTCTTTCTTTCTTTCTTTCTTTCTTTCTTTCTTTCTTTCTTTCTTTCTTTCTTTCTTTCTTTCTTTCTTTCTTTCTGTCTCTCTCTCTCCCTCCCTCCCTCCCTTCCTTCTTGATCTATCTATCTATCTATCTATCTATCTATCTATCTATCTATCTATCTATCTATCTATCTATCTATCTATCTATCTATCTATCTATCTGTCTGTCTGTCTGTCTGTCTGTCTGTACCTACCTACCTACCTACCTACCTACCTACCTACCTACCTACCTACCTACCTACAATGGTATGTGTGTCTATCAGTCAAAAATAACCCCATCGGTCCGAATACAATTTGTAGTTCCATCTAAAGTACATCTGTTGAATCAAAGGAGTGTACATAAGAATTCAAACACCATTTAGCAATGGATTCAATGAATGTACTATAGCTAGATTTAGGTCTATAGGTATGTACCTGTATGCACCTTAAATCGAGCTTTAGATGTAGGCTTTTTTTTGAACTGGTTGCACTGTGAGTAAGCCAATTAAACTCAATAGAATTTGATTTTCAGAAGACATTCAGAGGATTATGGTGCTCAGTTATTTATGGTGTGGTTCTATGACTGATTCTTCTTGACTAGCCTGGATCCAGAGACTTATAGGTGGAAGGAAAATAGCCACTAGAACCGTGTATGATGTGATCAAGTGTTGGATAGCCCATGGGGTTAGGTATCTGGCTGCAGAGCCATTTGGAGTTCAATTCCCCCCTGTGCCTCTTTGACAGTGGCTGAACTCAATGATCCATAGAGTCCCTTCCACTTCTGCAGTTCTAAGATGATGATTATTATAGTGGTGCACCCGGTATAACGACATGGGTCTGTCATTTCTTTCAACCCATGGAGTGATGTACATGGTAAACATGGTAAACAACATGCAGATTTGTGACACAGGATCAGAGTTGGATCAAATATAAGAAACATTACAGGCTTTAAAAAAAAAAAATACAAGTCTTGGAACATCCCAGCCAGGGTGGCTAGCAAAGCAGGGAGAATGGCAACCAGATGTATTCCAGATGTTTTTAGATTACTGCAGCTCTAATTCCTAATGAGAGACTGAAAAGCTCCTCTTTTTTAATGTCAGCCCCCTGTTGACCGGGATATTCTAAAAATTGTACCAAAAGTATATTTTCTCATCTCTGGTAAGATATTATGGGAGTTGTAGTCAATAATATCCGAAGGATGCTTAGCTTTCATCTCCTGCTTTTGAGCTTCCCTTTATGCAAGGACCTTTTGCTTTTTAAAAAATGCGGAACTTATCAAGGATCAACCAAAATACCATGCTGATAGACTACATCTAGTATTCTATTCACTGTGAGCTTTGAGTAATTTACTAAGCCTCATTCTCCTCTCATATGTTAAGAGCTAGATGTTGGGTTAATTATTATCCAACTCCCATGTGTCATCCATGAAATAATTAAATAGTGCAGTAAGGCTTAGTTCTATCTCATGTTGACCCGATCAAGTTCATTTTTGCCTTATCCGCAGTGTAAAATAAATAGCTTATTGCAACATACATCCACGGTGATAAGCAACTCATACAACAATGGGTACCAAATATAGAAATTCAGCCCACATCGGCTTTGTATCAACTAGTATAAGAAAAACAAGAAAATCCCAGGAACAATAGAAACTAGACAATCGTAGCTCAGCATAGGTCAACAATCAAGGTTATCTATATTCAATTACTGATATCTAGAAACTTCACAGAGTCAGCTGATCCCAGCCTAAATGAAAATTTATCATGCACAGATGAAGCAAATATAGTTATTTGAAGGCAGCAGAATATTATTTCGTTTGACTGACTCTTTTCCAGCTTGCTTTCTCTGCTTCTCTGTCTAATGTGTTTTTTTAGCATCTTTGGGGAATATCCATTCAACCCCAGTCTATGGTAAATATCTAAAACTGGAAATTATCTCGCTTAAGAATCTTTGCTCGAAAAGGAGGAAAGGCACAAAAAAATTCTCCTTTACCCTCGATGATGATAAATTATACCGGTTAACAATGGAGAGCACTTCCCTCTGATGCAGACCTATTGTGAATTAAGTCTGGGTTGGCCGAGCAGCCGAGGAGGTGAAGCATCTTGAAGACCTGGCTGTGTTGGGCAAAGATGACTATTTGTTTGCTGACTGCTTCTCCGGAACACTTTATCATTTCAGAAAACAAAGCCACCGTACATGACATATATTTATCTATTTCCTCTGTCTGAGTTCCTTTTTCCAGCATTACAAGTACAAACACAGAAGCTTCCCTCCACCCTATCATAACATTTTTTTTTCTCTCTCTCTTTGACGTATTGAATAGGTTTTACAATTCTGGAGAACTTTCTTCCAGGATGCTGTGAAATTTGAAAATGGGGCAAAACGATTGTACGATTCAGACGGAGGCATTCATGTCTGATTGTGCTTGATTATAATCTCCAGCTGCTTTTGGACAGGGAACCGTAAGAGGTTCACGTTTTGTGGATGACAGTCTGAACCAACACAATCTCTGTACAAGGTTGCCATCTCCCAGGTTCCAGATGAAGTCCCGTGGCCTTGCTATGCTTTCACAGCAATCCAGACAGGTCTCCAGGCAGAAGTGCCGATGGTGGGGAGTGCAAAAATTTGCAGTCCAGCAGCATCTGGAGATGCACCTTGGCCCATCTTGGATTGAAAGCCTGGGCATCTATTTCCACCCCAGCTGGCATCAGGGATTACTGGTTCGGCGTGATGATGTGTGTATGTATCTTATGCTTGCATCTTTCCCAGCTCTTGCCTGCCTCACCTCTATGGCATTAGGCCTCGTCTTGATTACTGTGTCCAGTTCTGGATATACCACCCTTTAAGAAGGATGCCAACAAATTGGAGCAAGTTCAGAGGAGGGCAAGAAGGATGATCAGGGGACTGGGAACCAAGCCCTAGGAGGAAAGGCTGAATGAACTGGCCGTGTTTGGTCTCGACAAAAGTAGACCGAGCACTTTTCAAATACTTGAAAGGTAGTCATACAGATGAGGGGCAGGATCTGTCCTCAATCATTCCAGAGTTCAGGACACATCCTAATGGGCTCAAGCTACAGGGAGCCAGATATAGGCTGAATTTCAGGAAAAACTGTTAGAGCAGTACAACAATGGAACCAATTGCCTTGGGAGGTGGTGAGCGCTCCAGAGCTGGATCATTGAGGGGAAAATTGGACAACCACCTATCAGATTCCTGCCTTCTTAAAGGGGTTGGACTCCGTGGTCTTATAGATCCCTTCCAACTCAATTATTCTATGATTCTATGGCATCACATAGCTCCATCTCCTGAATCTGAACAGGATTGCCCGGACTAGCGGCTTCCAGTTCACTACGATCTCAGGACCAAGACTGAAGACCTAGAGAAGGAACTCCCAAACCTGTGTAACTCCCAATGCTACATCTCATGAGTAACTCAAATTTGCTATTTGTTACATCCAACGTGCAGTGCTTGAGAGACCAAACCCGGCCAAACGCTCTCAATGGGGAGTGGTAGAAATGTTCATGAATGCAATGCAGCCCCCGTGGATGATTGTAGCTACCACACACCTCAATGGCTGCTGCTGTCTTTCCTTCTGTGAAAGTGAGATGGCCCCATACCCTGGCCACCTTGAAAATAATGAGGTTGTTTCTTTAATTCCCCCACCAGTTATTTTATTTATTTTCCTTAATGTTGGGATTCATAATTTTAAAAAACCAGATACAGTGAGAAAACATAATGTTAAAGCACAAGCAAACAGAGATTATTTTAACCACCATCAGCTAAGAACAAGAAGAAAAGAACAGTGCCCCACTCCATTAAAAGTGACTCTCTTAGCAATAGTGATGGTTGGTAATTCCTGGTTGTTGCTCTTTGGTTGGGGGAGAGGACCATGAATCATCTCCAGGTCTTAGACCGTGCCTTACAAGAGCTATTCCAAGTGCTGAATCTATCATCAAAATAGATTCATTTCCTTAGATAATTAGTGTAAAGGGCAGGCTAAAAGCTGGGGTGGATTCATTGCTCCACTGAAACTGGAGTCATCAACCACCACCGCTTAACAGCTGGTCTCTTGCCAAAAACGTTTTGTTGGCACGCTGCTGGAAGAAGAAGGAATGGAAATGTTGTGTATCATTTTGTTCTGTTTGTCACACACTGATGGAAGACTATGAGTTGAGTGAGCATCCCTCTGAAGGCAGTTCTAAAGACTTTGGTGAGGACAACAGAAAGACCCTTTCCTGTGTCCACCTCATGAAGACCCTCTCCAGAAGATCTCATACTTTAGATAGCCAGAACGTAAGATGAACAAAGCTTGAGAGCTCATAACTAATGAGAGATGTACAGTTATTTTGTGAAAAGGGTTTGAAAGAGGCTAATTTTCCAGTGTTGTGTATATCTCTCCTATTGTTACCTCAGCGAAACAATCACTGGTTTCTGTACTGTTTGAAAAACCTGCCCAACCTGTTTGTACACTGGCAGGCTTGAGACCCAAGAAAAATGTGTGTCATGTCAACAGCGATGATAGATCTGTCACATGAGTTTCATGTTCTGAGCGGGGAGGTTAATGTCTTTCTCCAGAATGGTTCTCAGTGCTGTGACCTAGACTTGCATAGCCGAGGTCCTCAGACTTGGATATGGTTGTCATGACAAGGGTGTGAGGATCTTTTTCCCGGCCTGCCCCAGAAACTTTTCATGGTAACTGAAACTGAATATCGCTGAGTTGTTTGCAATGCACAGCGCAAACAAACAAACCGCATTGCCTGTGACACCGTAGAGAATCAAGCCATGTAAGTTCTTTAGAAGACATGCAACATGACTGTTCAGCAAGAGGTCCAAAGTTCAACTTCCATTCCTTTCTCCTGGTGACTGAACGCAAAACACACAGTCTATATATGCATATTTTCTGTGTGTGCATGGTGGAAAGAGACTTTTGGTAGCAACCCAAAGATAGAAGAGGCCAAGGAATTCCATCTTTCAGGAAACAAATATGAGTTGGAGCAGCAAGTAAAGCATGGAGCCATGTTCCAATTCTGCCAGATATCATCTGTTGCAAAGGTGAGGCCTGACTGAAGTCCATATAAAGTTTGAGAAACTTTGTTAAATGTACACTTTGTACGTAACTGGCAGAGACAAACGGCATGGTACATGTATGGGCTAACAATCAGACAATTATCCTCAAATATTAATAAAAACATTACAATTTCCACTTGCCCTTGGTTCATAAGCAATATATTATGTAAAGGACTACAAGAGTGTCTGCACTATACAGTTGTGTCGGTTTGATGACCCTGTCATAACTGCATCTGAAGGCACCCCGAGACCTGGAGTGTAGTGAGATACTTTGAATCCTCTGCCAGAAAACTCCAGCCCATTCCTCAGAACTACAATTCCCAATGAGCCTTTTGTTCCTGTGTAAACTCTAGAATTAACATTATTTAATCCCAGCATATCCTAATGCCTCTCACAAGCAGCATACAACAACAACAACAACAACAACAACAACAACAACAACAACAACAACAACAACAACAACAACAACTGCTTAACTGTGTAACCCCATGGCACTTTAGGTTCTCTCTCATTGGTTTACAATTTAATTATGAAGGCCACACATTGTCACTCCTTTCAAGCTGGGTACTCCGTTTACCAGCCTTGGAAGGGTGGAAGGCTGAGTCTACCTCGAGCCGGCTCCCTAAGCGTGGGATCAAACTCAGGCTGTGAGCAGTCTTGACTGCAGTATTGCAATTCAAGCCCTGCACTATGAGGCACAGGTAGTCTTCACTTCTTTGTTGGATGTTTAGACAGGCATGGCATGACACACTCATGTCCTCCTACTCGATTATTCAGTCTCTCATGTGTTCTTGCCCAGATCATCTCAAAAGCTGCTCTTATCTATCTGTTATTTAAGTGCATCAGGGAAGTTTAGCCCACAGCTATAAATATCAGAAGAGTGAGGGACCCAATATTGCCTCTTAGAGTTCTGCCTCCACAGCCACATACTTTGAGGAGGAACAACACATAGGTAGATTATCTTTCTTGGAACCACATGCCAGAGGAAACGCGAATGGCAGGGAATTGCCAATTGTTCTCAGAGGCCTTCATTGCGACAATGCGTCTCTGCAAAAATCACTAAACACTTGACAGACGTCCTGCGTCCCAGACTAATCGTCTTTGCATCATCTCTCAAGTCGGGTCTCGGGAGGATTGCGAAATATATTGTGGAACAAAAACAGCTAGAAGGGAAATATGTCGGACCAGGAGAGGTGCCATGGAGCAATTAGCAGGCAGAAGTTTTGATCTGGAAAATCGCATTTGTTTTAATTGCTCCACTGTTGTGTACATAAAGAATTTGGCTCGTTCAGCGATTTTCCTTATTAGATATACTATTTAGCGATGGAACAATGTCAACATCCCCTTCCTTTGTTCCTGGTTTTGTCACTGCTCTACATGGAATGACGGAGAAATGTTCTACAAGGGAGGCTACACATAAATATTTATTGTAATCTTAAAAGATTGTCTGGTAATCAATGGCTTCGCACATCATTCACCCAGACAGAGCAGCTCATCTGAAATATAATGAATGGCAGCTGTCTTGCCTAAAAGTCCCGTAGAGCTACTTAAACAAACTCTGGAATGACTTGTTGATAGTTTTTTCTTTCCCCAAAACGATCAAAGTCCAACATTTCATCTTCTGAGTAATTGTGCAGGCTAATAAGAATCTTGTAATTTAGACAAGGCACCGGCTTTCTTTGGTTTCATAACATTTCCTGATGTGAAGTAAATTTCCCTTAAAGATGGTAAGAGTACCAAAATATACCATTCCAGGTCTGGAATTACTTCTCTGCTTTAGAAGCAGCTTAGAAGTCCCCTTCCAGTTTTGAAAAATCATTATTTGGGGGTGTTAGCCATTGGAGGGGATACTGTTCAAGTTTTGTATTAGATCAGAAACATTCCTTCCTTCCTTCCTTCCTTCCTTCCTTCCTTCCTTCCTTCCTTCCTTCCTTCCTTCCTTCCTTCCTTCCTTCCTTCCTTCCTTCCTTCCTTCCTTCCTTCCTTCCTTCCTTCCTTCCTTCCTTCCTTCTATCTCTCTCTCTTACCATCTATCTATCTATCTATCTATCTATCTATCTATCTATCTATCTATCTATCTATCTATCTATCTATCTATCTATCTATCTATCTATCTATCTATCTATCTATCTATCTATCTATCTATCTATCTATCTACCTATCTATCTATCTATCTATCTATCTCATCTGCATCTACAATTTTGTGGTTGCTTACGTTGGGACATCATGAGAAGACAGAATTCTCTGGAAAAGACAAAAATGCCGGAAAGTTTGGAAACAGCAGGAAGATAGGAAGACCAAATAGGAACTGGATTGACTCCCGAAAAGAAGTTTTGACTTTCTTTCCTTTTGCGTATTTCTGATACACTGTTTCCCTAAAGCACTCATGTCCTCATTTTCTTTACCTCAGCCCTTTCTGGATAAATATAAAAATCTCCTCACCCTCCTCATGCCTGAACCTCATAATTAGCACCTTATTGCTGGAGTGTCTCCCAAAATCATTTTATTTGAAATGTTGAAAATCCAGACAAATTGCAAATTTAGAGGGGGGAAAAACATTGGTTTCATTCCCCCCCCCCATGTTAGCTGAATCATGACAGAGATAGAGAAAAGGAAAGATCACAGGGTCCCCTAATGCATCTGATAAGCTGATGTAATAAGAAGCTTTTATGTTAAGAAAGCCATAGCGTTTTTCCCCTTTCCAGATAAAAATTCATAATATTCAAATATGTGTGTGTGTGTTCAAACCATTTGCTCCTCCCCTGAAAATCTTTGCTTGCCTGAAGGGTTCATGTGCTATTCATTAAGAATCACCATGATATGTGTGCACAATTTTAAACAAGCTGCTGGATAACTCAGTGATTTAGGCAGGTTGGGAGTTCAATTCCCCACAGTGCCTCCTTGGCAGGGGCAAGACTCGATGATTCCAGCTTTGCCGTTCGATGATGATGATGATGATGATATTTTCATATTGGCTGTGAGGTATAGTAGTGGTGGCTTGGCAGACCTGAGTTCAACACTCCAGTTCTCTACGTGATCTTGGGCCACTCAATTCTCCCAGCCTGCTTTAGCTTGCAGGGTGGTTGTTGGGAGTATTAAGTGGGGAGAAGGAAGGAAGGAAGGGGAGGGATGAGGAGAAGGAAGGAAGGAACTAGGAAGGGAGGAGGAAGGGAGGGGGGAACTAGGGAGGGAAGGAGGGAGGAAGGAAGCAGAGGGATAAGAAGAAGGAAGGGAGGGAAGGGGAACTGGGGAGGAAGGAAGGAAGGAAGGAAGGAAGGAAGGAAGGAAGGAAGGAAGGAAGGAAGGAAGGAAGGAAGGAAGGAAGGAAGGAAGGAAGGAAGGAAGGAAGGAAGGAAGGAAGGAAGGAAGGAAGGAAGGAAGGAAGGAAGGAAGGAAGGAAGGAAGGGGAGGGATAAGGAGAAGGGAGGGAGGGAGGGAGGGAGGGAGGGAAGGAGGGTTTACACATTTCCAAATGTACACATTTTTAGTAATGCACATTTGCTTGCATATCATTCAGCGGGTGGGGGAGCAGAATCCTCACACACACATTTAGGAACCCAAAGGATACTCATGTGCGTAATAGCCTCACAAACCACAAAGTGGATATATTCATTAAAAACAAACCAAAGACTCTTAATTAGACTTTGGCCACCATTCCTCCTGATCCCTCTCTTCCCATTTCTGGCCAAGCCCACCAATTTTTGGCGGGACGGTCCTACAGCTGCCAGGACCCTTGTGGCCATCTGGGCATTACTCAGAAACCAATTAGGAAGTGAACGATGGAACTTG
This sequence comes from Pogona vitticeps, assembly GCF_051106095.1. Classification (NCBI taxonomy): domain Eukaryota; kingdom Metazoa; phylum Chordata; class Lepidosauria; order Squamata; family Agamidae; genus Pogona; species Pogona vitticeps. The sequence continues at coordinate 5,857,845 of NC_135792.1, read as the reverse complement.
GCTCTTCTTTCCCATGCTTGCTGCAGATCACTTCAGGCATACCAACCCCGGATTTTTTCCCTCTGCATCTGCATGAATTCTGGGGAAGGCTCCAGCAAAGAGGTGCTAATTAGATTTCCATTTGCTAATTAGATTTCCAGTTGTGAGGTTACCTTCAACTAAGCTCTCCTCGAAAGAAAACATTTCTTTTCTTCAGATCCCATGTGGAAAATACAATGGTCTGATAAACTAATTATTGAAGTCATATAACAGAATCGGCTTTCCTGTATAAACTGGGAAAGGGATGAATTATTTTTTAGTTTTCAGAAAAAAAACATAATCCCCCCCCTTTAAAAAAAAAAACTCTTTATTATCCCATACATAGCTATTTTTAAAATGTAGGTTCATATGTTCAAAATGCACTCTTGTGCATGAGTGTAAATTCCCGGTATGCAAGAGAGAAATATAGTGACCAAAACGACCATTCCAAAATAGATATCACTTGGAAGCAACTTCTTAGATTGGTACATACAACTAATATTTTAACATCCTATCGTCAAAGAACTTCCTCCACATCATGTTGTCTTCCACATAACAATAGCATCGTACAATGTACAATGGTGTCACACATCACAAGGATGTTGAGACACATGGGGAATGCAGATTTAGTAGTATGCTTTAATCCACCAAAGTGATCTTTCAAAATTTGTTTGGAAAACTCATGACCTATGCCTAGTCCAAATTTACATCACACTACTTTTAAACCAGCAAGCTGGCTGGAAAGCTCAGTGGAGCCAGAAGCCGGGAGTTCGATTCCCCGCTGTGTCCTCCAGGGAGAAGAGCCAGCCTTTGTAGACTTGGCCAAGCTGCAGAATCCCAGGATTTCCCAAGAAAAAGGGAAGGAGGAAGCCACTTCTGAGTATTCTCTACCTGGAACACCCTGGAAAGGGTCACGATATATCAGAATTATTATTTAAACCAGCAAGAAGTGCTGTGATCACCTTGGTGTGAATATTTTTGGTCTTTGGTTTCCTTTCTGGAGGGTCTTGGAATTCTGATGGGTGTGTTCTCTTCCGAAGTGTGAAGCCACAACAACATGTTTCACGCTTATCTCTCGTGGATGTCACCGTCCATACAAAGGTAAACCCTCTTCTCTACCAGGTCCTCATTTATGTATCCCTGGCTGTTTTATACTCCACTGTCAAGAGTCTTGCCTTGGTCACATTAGCGCTAAACAGCGCTATTTCGTGCTTAATCTAAGGTATATCTCCAGTATGAGCCTACCGTTATTCTCCTTCCTTAGCAAATTAATTTTGCATGATGTTTTGAGAACATGTTGGTAAGAGGGACATAAAACCAGGACCCCCTTTGGGCCTGAAAGATGATCACACTTTTTGCAAGAATGGGAATTCGAATTATGGAATTTGCTGTCAAGTCAGACTTCAGTCACTGGTGACTCAACTCATCTTTTAACCCACCCATCCCTCCCTTTTTTTTCTAGGGGAAAAATCTTCTTTTTAATAGGGACCCAGGCTTGGAACTTGAGGCATGGGGCTCAGGACTTAATACTAATGATTCAGACTTAGTATTTGGCACCAAAGACTCAAACTCGAGACTTGGCACCAAAGACTCAAACTTGAACTCGGGACTGAACACCAAAGATTCAGACTTTGACTCGGGACTCAGACCCGAAGACCTGTCAACACCCCTGCTTTTTGGTGAACCTACAAGTTTGCCCGAAGAAGGCTTGTTATGGGCAATTTGCATTTCTGCATTGCAGCATTACGCAACAGAATGAAACCAATGTGTCAAACAAAGCTGGCCAACTTAAAAGCAAGGAAAATAAAATCAAGACTTTTTGTAAAAAAAATTCCCAAACCCACAATGACCTTTCTGAAGACAATGCATCGAGAGGATATTCAATTTTTAAAGAGGGAGAGAGAAAACCCAAGACTTTCCAGTTAAAAAAACATGAATATGTTGTTGGCGGATTTTCCCAGGTTTTGTGGTTTTGTCATACAACATGCATTCGAAAAAGCCCTGTCGAACATGGCCGTTTTGGATGGGGGCTCTCCTCTTTTTTGCTTCTGCGTAGCAGCTACCGACAGCTGTCTCTGCTTTAAAGGGAAAGGGATAAAGTTTCACTGCTACCCTTCGTCAACAGAAAGAATTAGTGTAATGTTAAATGGGCCCGAATGGAAGGGAGGCAGAAAAAAAGTTGCTTTGAGCCATGCCAGCTGGACCAAAAAAAGAGACAGAAAAAAGTACACATGGAGCTTTTCATATTGATCCCAGAAAGACAAACGTTGGCTTCAGGAGTTGATGACAGATCTATCTATCTATCTATCTATCTATCTATCTATCTATCTATCTATCTATCTATCTATCTATCTATCTATCTATCTATCTATCTATCTATCTATCTATCTATCTATCTATCTATCTATCTATCTATCTATCTATCTATCTATCTATCTATCCAAACCCACACTTTTTCTTAAAAAGTACCCAAGTTGGCTTACCTCATTGAACACACAATATCCAAAGCTAAAAAACAATGAGGTCTTCAAATGTGAAAGAATGAATAATGTTATATTTAAAAAGGTTAGGTAAAAGCATTACTAAAAATGGCTTTAGAAGCAACAAAATATAACCCATCCCATTTATTGTCACCCCTCCCTCCCCTGGACAACCAGTCATTAAGGAAAAGCCTGCCTGAAGAAAAAGGTCTTTGCTTGCTTGTGGGAGGACAGCAAAGATGGGGCTCAGCCTGGCCTCCAGTGGGAGGGAGTTCCAAAGTCTGGGAGCAGTCACAGAGAAGGCCCTCTCCTGTGTCCCCACCTTTTTTCAAGGGTCAAAAAACTTAAAATAGACACCTAAGATACACAATAATTGGAGACACTGTCTTGTGTCCCAAAACCTAGCTAATTTGAAGTTCAAATCCAAGGAAGCAATAGTTTGGTTAGGTTCTTCAAACCAGGTGATTGACGTCTGATGTATAACCGAAATTACCATCAGTGGTTTCAGAATGTTCCCAGCTGTTCACATGACTTGCCCACATTTATACTCACTCCCCACATACTTAGCTTGAAAATGCTCCAGGTCTTTTTAAACACGTGTCCCTCCATTTTTTTTATCCAACATGTTCTTGCTTGTAGCTGAAATGGCCGAAAGTAATTAAATTCTTCTCTTGGTAGGGCTGAGTAGCAGATTCTTCTCATCACCACTGCTATTAAGACATTTTCTGGGCTTTTTTATTATCCTCTTTTTGGTGGTATTTTGGGTTGTAACCAAAGCTTAGAAAGTTAATTTTGAACTACCACTAACCACATTGGCGAAGAGTTTCTGGAAGCTGTTGTCTAAAGGTCACCTTCCTAAGCTGTGATTATAATACACCAGAGGCAGTGTGGTAAACGAACATGGGAAAGTCACAAAATTAAATCCCCATTCAGGTAAGCAAATTTGGAGATGACTTCAGCCACTTACTCTCTCTTATCCTGACTAACTTCCCAAATTTGTCCTGAGAATAAAAGCGCTAAGTGCATAAAGTCTCCCCCAAGTTCCTGGTGTCAAAATTTTGTGGACTTTTCTCACCAATTCTCAAATCTTTCACCCATACTCAACTATTCACATTCACTCAGAAATTCGACAATTGTGAAATATGGTGGCAAGCCTGCCAAGGACAATTCTGATCTAAATCTTTCCATGGAAATATCTTCTGGATCGGTGTGTGTGTGTGTGTGTGTGTGTGTGCGCGTGCGAACAAAATAAAGTAGCAACAGCCAGATTGTCAATGCCTTGACTCAGGTTCAACTAAATCGTAATGCATTTGTGTAAACATATTTTTTTTTCTGGAATAAAACCAATTAGGCAGCTTTGCCAGGTGCAGCTGGATGAGGAACAGGCTCATAAATGGTTTGCTGGACTGATAAGAAAGCCATATATGAATATCGTTCATTTATTCCTACCCACGCCCACCCCATCTACCATTCACAGCACAAATGGAATCTTGACATCAATTCTATCTGGAACCATTATCTTTGCTCTCCCTTCTATAAGACAAGCTTGGGAGTTTCGATATAAAATTACCCTATATTCCATTTAATTGGCCTCTATGGAGCGGTCAAGCATGGTCTCAAGTATCTAAAGTTACCTAATGTACGATGACAAAACAGGAGGTATTTGGTTGAAATTGGGAGATGCTGATAAATCGGGTGACAGGTCACCTCATATCTCTCTACTCCCTCACAAGAGAGACATTCCTCATCTTATTCCTTGAGTCTGCCATGTGCTACTTTACTGTTGTTTATCACAGGCCACCAGAAATGCCGAATAATGAACCTGAGCTTGTAGAAGAAGTTGAAAAGCTGAGTTATTTATGCTGTGTAGAACAGAGTGCTGGCATCAGCTGAGCTGGCTTGGGAGTTGTACCTGCACATGTTTCTAACCTTTGGGCTTCCCCATTTCTTTCAGGGCTCCTAATCCCATCCTTTCTCCCCAATCTCAATCAAAATTGGCTGATCTTACAAGAAACAAAGAAAGAAAGAAAGAAAGAAAGAAAGAAAGAAAGAAAGAAAGAAAGAAAGAAAGAAAGAAAGAAAGAAAGAAAGAAAGAAAGAAAGAAAGAGAGAGAGAGAGAGAGAGAGAGAAAGAAAGAAAGAAAGAAAGAAAGAAAGAAAGAAAGAAAGAAAGAAAGAAAGAAAGAAAGAAAGAAAGAAAGAAAGAAAGAAAGAAAGAAAGAAAGAAAGAAAGAGGAAGGAAGGAAGGAAAGAAGGAAAGAAAGAAAGAAAGAGAGAGAGAGAGAGAGAAAGAAAGAAAGAAAGAAAGAAAGAAAGGAAGGAAGGAAGGAAGGAAGGAAGGAAGGAAGGAAGGAAGGAAGGAAGGAAGGAAGGAAGGAAGGAAGGAAGGAAGGAAGGAAAGAAAGTTGTTCTCAGCCCCATGAGAACATCTTCCTCTGAAGCTCTCCAGATGGTTTCCTAGCCCCACACAGATCAGTATTTGCAAGTGGAGGTTATTTATTCTGGTGGAAGCTGAAGAATACAGAAGCAGCAGACTTTCACTATCTCAGCTGCAGGTTGTCATCTCTGCCTTGAAGATGCTGCCTTAGAGGTGGCTTTCACAATAACCTTTGAACTGCAGAGCTGGAAGGGACACCATGGATCATCAAGTCCAGCCCTTCTCAAAGAGGTCCATTGGGGAATTGAACTCCCAATCTGGCTCTGCACCCAGAGATCTAAGCCACTGATGATACCACTTAAAGAAAACTACTTGAGATACTTAGGAGAGGACCAAAAGCCAAAGCAGTTTTGGTGAGTCATTGCCTTACCTAGATTTCTCACATCCAAGAGTTAAGGAGTAGCAAGCCTCTTCAACAGAACTACAGTGGTGCTTTGACTTATGAACTTAATCCATCCCAGAAGATGTTCATAAGTCAAAACGTTTGTAAGTCAAATCAACATTTCCCATAGGAATGCATTGAAAACTGATTAATCTGTTCTGGCTGTTTTTTGTTCTTATATCGAGGCCACGTTTGTAAGTCAAAGCATAGGAACTAATGCAAAACCAGTTAATCTGTCCTCTACCGCTAGGGGGAGATTTTTTTTTAACCTAAGATGACTTAGGTTTTAAAAAATGGCAGGAAAGGAGGGAGGGCGGGAACAAACACCTTTTAAACAGAACACCTTTAAAACCAAGCAGCTTTAAACCAAATCAAGCACCTTTTAAATCAATGTTTACATTTTAAAATTACAGTACCAGGCAGTACCCAACAGTACCAAGGTCCATTTCCCACTTTCCCCACTTTTTTGTTGTTCGTAAGTCAAAGCTCCATTTGCAAGTCAAAGCAAAATTTTGCGAATGGGGCTGTTCGTAAGTCAAAATGTTCGTACGTCGGGGCGTTCGTAATTCAAGGCACCACGGTAGTCATCTTGGTTCTGTTATACTTGCCTACATGGTTACTGGAATTAGAATGGTCCACCATAGAAAGACTACATTTGCCCATCATTTCTGTGGTGTTGCTGTTTCTCATTACTTAAATAGGATGATTGTGGGTACAATCTTTTTGCAACACCTAAAGCATAAAGTTAATTGAGATTGGCACCGTTAGAAATTGTGGAACAGCCTTGCGTTCCCATAGAGGGAGGGGAAAAACCGGTGCACTAAATTGTAGTCAAAATCCAGATAGTTATCCATGTTTAATTCGCGTACACATACCTCCGTTTCAAATTTAAGATGTATTGATGCATAGAAATAATTCCAAAATGTGTATGTCAGTAGATGGCAGTGGAGGAGGAAGAGGAATGACTGGTTCTTTCAACATGGTCATTAACACAACTGAAGTGCAAGGTCTCCCACCAGAAGGTTAAAACCTTCATACCAAGAAAATAAAAAGTGGTGGTTTATAACATCTCTCTTTTCACGTTCGCAATTGTGTCTCCATTTTATTAACCAGCAGGCCTGGATTTGCAATTTCTTGGGTTTATGGTACCAGATACAGACTGGTATTCATGAAATAAAGCATTTTATCCCTCGGCATACCTAATGGTGGAGCACAGATGGGTTGTAAAATATCTTAAAACAGATCTCCTTCAAGGATATTATACTATTAAAGTTGTACATAGATTTTACAACAGCCGGCTCCCCAGTTCCCACATACTGTCTAACTGAGGCTAAAATAGCATGTGACATTAATCATATGTAGACATGCATGCATCTACAGTGGTGCCTCGCTAGACAGTTACCCAGCATGACAGCTTTTTCGCTAGACATTGACTTTTTGTTATCGCTATAGTGATTCGCAAAACAGTGATTCCTATGGAGGAATTTTGCTGGAAAATGTTTGGTCCCTGCTTTGCAAACCAATTTTCGCTAGACAACTATTTTGACAGCTCCCTCCGCGCTTGCAAAATGGGTGTTTTTGGGACCTAAGCTTCGCAAGCCAGCTATTTAAACAGCTGATCGACGGTTTTCCTATGGCCAATCTTCACTAGACAACGACGATTCTTCCCCATTGGAACGCATTAAACAGGTTTCAATGCATTCCAATGGGGAAATGCTTTCCGCTAGATGATGATTTCGCTAAACAGCAATTTCAGTGGAACAGATTATCATTGTCTAGCGAGGCACCACTTTACCAGTATTCAACCAGAGACCAGCTTGTGAGTTCCTCTTAACCCGTCCCCTCAACAGCAGGACTCAAGAGATCTGGATTCAAATCCCCACTGGGCATGAGAACTCAAAGGGGGATGGCTTTTCATCCTTCTTGAAATGGCTGCAACATTGTTGGAAGTGTTGATGATGTCATCCAAGTTGTACGACTCAATCCTGCCGACAGGATTCTAGCCAATTTTTGTACTTATTCCAATCTGACGCTCTAATAAGGGTCACCGCATTTTAAAAGCCCCTGAAAATAATAATAATCCTAGATTATTTGCCTAGAGGCAATATTTGCCTCTAAACCACATTGGGCTACTTATAAGAAGAAAACCTTTTTAAAAATTTCTCTTAAAATCAGGCTGTATTGGACGGTTCCTGTTCCCTTTATGCTATCTTTCAAGGGCCGATGACCCAAAGGCCTAGAGATAGAATTGCTTTCTCAGAAAAAGACAATTTAAGATGTAAACACCATTGCACGTTGGGTGTACAAGTCAAAAAAGGAAAAAACAGTTTGTGATTAACATTTTCTTCATTTGCATGCAAGAAAATACGTACAGTGATAGATGTATCCCTTTATAACATTTCTTAAAGCATTCTCCAGCGAAAAATCTTTAATTCAGATATATGCACGCACGCATGCACGCACTCTCTCTCTCTCTCTCACACACACACACACACACACACACACACACACACACACACAGAGAGATTTGCTTCGGAGACCCCAGAGAACAGAAACCTGATACGAGATTTCATATATACTGTAAATAATAATTATTAAATTTATTTCTGTGATCTGGGATGAACGGTTTGAAAGTGAAATGCTATTCTTCAAAAAAATGCTCTCTCCCTCTCTGTCTTTCTCCCTCTGTTCCCCTCTCCCAATAAACGCACACACCCACCGTAAAAGCATGCACTTCAGATAAAAGGACCGATACCTCATCTTCTTTTTGTTTAACACCCATTTCTTTGAGGCTTCTCACCTCCAGCGTTTTAGAGGACTGCAAGTCGTCAGCTCCGTTCACACAGAATGTGTCATGGGAAAGGGAGGGGCATTTTGATCCCGATAAGCATCTGTAGCTAATTGTTACATTTGCTCAGACTTAATCTGACACCACTAAAACTATGCACACTACCTATTATTATTATGGAATCTACTATACGTGGTGTAATGTTCTTTGAAAATCTCTGCTTTTATGACGGATCGCAGGGAAAGGAACAGAAAGAGGAGGAGGCTGTTTCAGACTGGTAAATATCCTGAGCCTGTTCTTGGATTTATTTTTCCCCACAATGATCCCAATCCCCAAGTAATGTAATGAAAAGTGAGAAATCTCCTGCTAACACAGTCAGATGCTTTCAAAAGATAAGGAATTTTCCCTTCCAAAGAAAGGTTATCTGTAACATATACTTCTGGACTCTAGCTTTTGCGGGTTACAGCAGCAAACATGCTTCTGATCTCTCCCCTGCTAATTTTATTAAATATCAAAAATGGACTCTTTTCCTCCATTGGAAAAGAGAAATGGGTGAAGCATACCTAACTCTGTCCTCAGTTCCGGCAGGAGACATATTATTGACGGACTGGCTAATACTCATGACATTAAGCAAATCAGCTTGCATAGCTTAGCTTCTTCTGAGTCTGAGCACCAAATCTAGGTTTATTTATGTGCGTTGGCATGAAAAGTGTCTGGTCCGGGATGAAACAATGCAGATCTAAGTAACTGGAAGCCTCTGCTGAGCTATATTTCCACTTGAGTTTGAACATATTTCTTACACATTTAAATCAACTGATAAAAGTTATATTGGTCCCTTGCTAGTCAACCCATACTAAATGTTATGGCTTCACATGCCATGAATTCTAAAGTACTTTCTAATGGAGACAGTATTTTTAAAGAGACTGGATGATCTATTGGTAAGGGACTATTTTGTCACCCAAAAGCTCCCCCCCCCTTCCTTTGCTCATTGCTTTCTCACTCTCTCCAAAGGCTGTAATATTCAGACTACGCCGGCCACAGTAGGCCTGGCTCCTATGGATATCAACAGAAACAATTTTGTAGCTGTGGCCTGATAAGTGCAATTTGTAGAATATTTTTTTTCCTCACAACCTGCATGCAGAGGGTTGGGATTTATGGATTTATGGCATAGTTTATCCTTCCTGTGCTTATGGCTGTTTACAGGAAGACGGAGGAGGAGGAGAAGCAACAGTGAGAGACGGGAGACAGAAGCTCCATCCTCTTGAGTGAGGAAAAAAATCCTTTTGTTTCCATTCGGGAATAGACCTGCGTGGCTGGGGGCTTCCAAAAAGAAACTCTTCCAAGCTCTGGACAAGCTGTGAGCGTTGCCACTTATGTAGCCACTAAAGATGGGCACGAACTTCCAGTTCAGAGTTTTGTGCCAGTTCGGCTGTTGGCCCAACAGGTGCTCCATGGTTCTGAGCCCGGCCCCCTCCAGCAGGCGCCCACTCAGAGGCAATACCCTGGCTCCCCTGCCCTGCCTCCCCCAGCAGGCTGTCTCTGAGTGGGCGCCTGCTGGAGGAGGAGGGGCTTGGAATATCCCCATTTTAGGTGCACCTAATGTGAATCCAGCCCCCTGCTGTCTCCCTGCTCGGCTGGCCCCTCCAGGCAGGGGGTGGGAGAATGAGCCTCCCCCCATGGCCAGCTGAGCAGGGAGACTGTGGAACTCCTTGCGCCATGGGCAGGAAGAGCAGGACCTTCATAGCACCGGGACACGTGAATGGACGGTCCAGTCCTAAATATGAATATCTCCATTTCTAGCACACACCCGTGCACAAGCACAGTATCTTAGTAAGCTTGGGAGAGGCCTGAAGTTTGCAAAGGCACATTAAATCTTAAGGGAAGAGGGGGAAATCCCATGAAAAGAATAAGAAGTACCACTTAAAGATGGATCTGTCCATCCTTACCTACACCCATTCATCATAAAACAAGGAGACAAGTAGCAATATCAAAGAGAGATTTTAGGAAAAGTTGTTAAACATCGTAAGTGCCGGGAGATTTTTAAAAGGTTATTGTTGGAAAGGTTTGCCCGCTGACCCCAAGTCCAAAATCCTGTGGGGGAACACAGCATGGAAATGAACTTCTGCAAGCTGTTCTGCCAACTCTATAGGTTGAACTTCTAGCCACTGGTTGCACAACCAGTTAGCACAACTAGCTGCAAAATCAGAGGAATGGCCCATTAGGTGGCCAGCCATGAGAACGACACTGGCCCTTAGGTCTTGTGTACACACAACGCAATTTTTTTGTAATAGGATTTTGGTCCAAGGCATTAATCTAGGTGCCAACAAGTCTCTCTAGGACAGAGGTTCCCAATCTTGGGTCCCCAGATGTTCTTGGACTATAACACCCAGCACAGCGAGTGGTGAAGGCTTCTGGGAGTTGTAGTCCAAGGACTTCTGGGGGGGGCACTGCTCTAGAGAAAATATGCCAATCCTGGAAAAGTATGAAGAGTGAGGACAAGGGTTTCCCACTGCTCTTAGCATATTATTATAAAATCTTTACAAGGGGGAAAATGTCATTTAATACTGAATTGAACAATATTTGGTGGCATTCTAGTTCAGTCAATTGTGATTCATAATATAGAAAGATGGGGGTTTTTTTGGAACTTTGCGCATATGGAGTGCATCTCACCAGAAACAAATAAGCATTGGTTTTCTCCATAATAATGTCTTCCCATAGTGTTTCCCCAGTTCTAGTCTTCGGTGGCCATCTGCAATAACCCACTGTTTTTTGTTTGTTTGGTTTTTTTTACTCCATCCATTTTAATTTTTGTAACCACTGGATCTTATTAAATAAAAGGCAATTATGGCCCATGGCCCCATTTTTCTGCCTTTGCCACCCAGAAAAGAGCAAACAGGATTTCTTGAAATCCAAATTATCACAGCCTATTTTGATTCTTTTAAGGAGATTTCTTCATCATTCCCCGCCCCCCCCCATAATTTCTATCACATATATTTAACATTCGGAACTGATCTTTTGTAACCCTTCTCCTAGTTTATTTTTTTCTCCTTAAGAAAGAAAGAAAGAAAGAAAGAAAGAAAGAAAGAAAGAAAGAAAGAAAGAAAGAAAGAAAGAAAGAAAGAAAGAAAGAAAGAAAGAAAGAAAGAAAGAAAGAAAGAAAGAAAGAAAGAAAGAAAGAAAGAAAAGTCTTTAAGCATTTAAGACCTGGGTTCCCTCAACATACAGGCTGTAAATGTTTTACTCTGATTCAAGATACATGACAATAAATTAGAGAGTATTTATCAAAGCCGCTTTGTTGCATTGCTGACAAAAGCTGCTTTCTGCATAAATTACTGCATTATACAAATACACTTAGCTGGATCTTGTTTCTTTGATGTTGGTGGAGGAGATTTACGTTCAGTGGAGTTTTATATTTATCTGCCCTCTTCACCTCAACAAGAGCTGGACATATACCTCAATTAGTTCCATACTTCTAGAAATGACATATATATCTCACATCTTAGAAACAAAGAAATTTAAACACACTCCACACTGGAGTGTGGAGGGGGATCAGGCGCGCACACACCCGCATAAGCCAAAACTACTGTATGAGATAGAGTAAATATTTAGTCAGAATCATATCTTTGAAATCTTTGTTCCAAAAACACTTTGAAAATGAGTTAAGTAAGCTATTTTTTCCACCCAAAATAGGGGGGAAGAAATCCTGTCACTGAGAGGAAGAGAGTGAAAGACCAGCAGGAGAAAAAAAGGGTTTTGAGATTTTATTAGAAGACTAAGTAAACAGGAGTCTGTTTCAACAAAAACTTGATATTGGAAGAAATCGAGGGAGGGGAAAAGTGTATGCCTGAATAAGACAGAGAGATTCCCTGTGTAATCAAATCTGCATTTTTTTTAAACCTAAATCTCTTTCTGCAAATATATAATAAAGCAGTAAATGATGTCTTAGGTGAAACGGCAAATTAAAGTAGTCAAAAAGGAGTTTGGTAAGTGAATAATTAGTTGAACAGAAGCATTTCTGAAAATTAAATCTCTTCAAACCATATGCCTACTGGTTTTGTCCATCACCTGCCTTTCTTGCAATCATAATTTCAGAATATTTATTGTGCCGCAAGGTCAGGAGTTCAGAGTCTGCCCTCCCCTTTCCCCCCTGTGCCTGTGACACAGAAACAGGATGGCAGCCTTAGTATGGAATGAAATAAGTTTACAGAAAGAGGGAGGGGGTCGCCAGGTATCCTGTGCCCAGTTCAAGTCTCAGGGAAGCGCTTTGCTTCTCCAAGTCTCCAGGACTGGAGACGGACCTCAGGGTGAACTGCACCAGATGGAAAATGTTGGATTCCTGTCTATGGGTTGGCTTCAAAACCTGGGCATCTTTCTCCATTCATTCCCAGCTGGCACCAAGATTCACCGGGTCAGAGTGAAGGTGTCTGCATCTGTCTCACTCCAAATGGCTTGAAGAGGTCAAGTGTATATCTCCACAAGATTCTCCCACCAGTCCTCACACACTTCACACTTGGTTTTTTTGGCTTACAGAATTGAGCGAGACAAAGGATGGAGAGCCATGACTCCTGAGACTTCTCTGCCCCACCTTTGGCATCGCTTGATCTTCTCCACACCCTGATACTGGATACCACTTACCCTATTTAGGTGGAACTCCTAAGGTTCAGCCTTCCCGAATGATAACTGAAACATGCTAAGGTGTGGATCTTGGGAAGCTTCTTTGAATGGATGGATAAATGTTCAAAAAATGCTGAAATCATCCAGAATTGGGTGGAGGATCACAGCTTTGGAATACTGCATCTTTGCAGTTTGGGACATTCTGAAACTACTCTTTCAAAAAGATAATGTGTTCAGATGCTAATTAACTACCAACTCTCCTCAGACTGAAGAAGCTACTTGGATGAGCAGCAAAACGTTTCAATCTCACAAAAAAGAAGTGCAGTTGCCATGACTCAACTTCCAGATAACCACACCTGGATGACTGAGAATTTTCACAGACTAATTATGATGGTGTAGTAGGACCCATCATTTTTATTTTTATTTTTGATGTCCCCGCCTTCCCACCCCTTGCTAATTAATTAGTCAAGAGTCCACCTACTTGTCCTGTGAAGTATCAACTTTTCTCTTCCATACTTCAACCCCCTCTCATTTTTTTTTAAAAAAAATCTTTTAGATCTAAGTGTTAGGGAAACCAAACCCCATCTTCAGCAGTTGCAGGGAGTAGAAAAGAACCCATTAGTCTATTTGCTTCTGGGTTGAGTAGGACAGAATTCAGGAGAAACACTAATCTGGTTTCATCCGTTGGATGAAGGAACAAGAGGCACTCACCCTGATTCAAGGTAGGATAGCACCAAATGAAGATCTAGCTGGTGTTTTTGTTGCGGTTCATTCCAACTGATGGCAACCCTAATAGGATTTGCTCTTGCCATTTCCCAAGTGCGTTTGCATGGTTAAGCGGGCATTTGGACCCCATCATAACCCAAAACATTGAACTGGAAAACTGGAAGGCACCTTATAGACTATTGGGTCCAATCCCATCAAGCAGGCATCGTGGGGCATCAAACTGAGACATCGAACTTGATGCACTGACTCTCCTTCTGGCTTTGCAGTCCTGCATTCTTTCTACTGGCTTCCCCCATGTTTTCTTTCTGTTATAAATTTCCCTTTTTAAAAATTGGACAGAGTGCTGCTCTTAATTAATCCCTGTTTGTTTCTACTTTTGCAGATGCAAAAAATCATCTCGAACACAGGATTGTCATCCAGTCCATCAATAAGCAACAGAGGAATAGAAAAGAACAACAACAACTGGGCCTTCTCCGTAGTGGCCTCCAGACATGGGGACTTTTGTTGCCCTCTCCTCTCAGTTCCTTTTAGTGATCATTTTGCAGTCATTGCAGCTGCTGGCTTTTTGTTTTGTTTTTGTGTTTCAATCCCCACCTTCTGTCATGTTGCCGTTTTCCTAAATCAGAAGGTTTGAACTGCGGCTTCGTTTTTGCACGCCTGTGAAAATGTTGTGCACCATTTTGGATTTCCGCAGCTCGAAGGCCCTGGCCCACGGACAGAGAGCTGGGTTCGCCCTTACCGAAGCACAGCTCAGATTACTTTATATAATGGCGATCCGATAAATCTGTTTGAAATTCTCTTTCGGAGAAAGAGACAGGGAGGGAGGGGAAAAAAACGAATTCAAGAGAGGAGTGGGATTTATAAAACAAGAAATATGGATTCAGAAGGAGAGAGTAATTAGCACTCTCTAAAATTGGAAGCTCCTGACCTAAGCAGCTAGCGCGTTCCATTCTGAAAGCAAATAGTCGCAGCTGGGAATACTCTAGCAAAGCACAAGCAAATACCCAACTTTCTGCTGCCTGCCAATCCGGCTGCCGTTGCTTAATCTAACCAGACAGCAGCATGAAAAAAATGTAAATACACTATATTTGTAAACACAGCCTTAAGTCATTTCGTTGTGTCTGCTTTCCCCGCTTTTAATCATCATCATCATCATCATCATCATCATCATCATCATCATCATCATCATCATCATCATCATGGTGGTGATGATTATGATTATGATGATGATGATGATGATGATGATGATGATGATGATGATGATGATAATAATAATAATAATAATAATAATAATAATAATAATAATAATAATAATAATAATAATAATAATAATAATAATAATAATAATAATAATAATAATAATATCCACGACCAAGCCTTCCCTGCAACCAGTTCTGTACACCGAACTAATTTTTTTTAAAAAAGCCATTATCAAAACTGCTGATGTAATAAGGCCCCTGGTATATAAAATACACTTAATAACTCAAACATTGGTTATTTATTGTGAACCGGGGTGCCTTCTGCTTGATTCCATTTCCCTGAGAAATATAAGTGGAGCTTTCATCATGAGCGCTTGAATTTATGGCGAGCAGACCGAGCTACATTAAGAAAGCCATACAATCCCTTCATTCAAAGCTTTAATAAGGAAGCCAAGGAAAAATTATCCTAGCCGGTTTGTGGGTAACAGCACGAGAACTTTTTTTTTTTTCGGAGTCAGAAAGTTAGCGCCGTAGCTCTTTGTCAGCCCATTAAAAAGTGAGGTTGGCATCTCTCACTATTAGAACCATGTGTGGAAAGGAATTTTTCTTCTGCTAAGACATTCCAAATATTGTCCCAGAGCCAAAGACTTCGGTGTTAGCCTAATTTAAGCAGTATGTTGGAATCAACGTGCAAGCCTTTGATCATATGGAGATGGTTTGTTACAAATTGAACTCACCCAATCTCTATTTCTGGTGGATCAGAACTCTGGATTTGTTGAATTAAATGCCTCATTTAATGCAGTTTGTACATAAAAGAAAGCTGCAGTTCGGAATCTGATAGCGAATTTTTCACCTAACCAACAGGTCTCCTTTTATTATTATTATTAAGATGACCTTTAAACCTAATCCATACTGCGTCCGCACTGTTCCTAATCACCCTTAGGCTGTTTGTGCTGAAGGTTTAAATCAGCTCGTTCGTTCCGGGAGGCAGGACATCACCGAATTATCGAACCATGTAATAAGGAACACATTGGGATCCTCAGCTAAAATAATTCCGATGAAGACAAATTCTCCTTTGGTCGTTGGTTGCCATCGAAAGGGGCCCAATCCACCTCCATGAAAGCCATCAGTGAAATCAACAAAGTGATTGGGTGGGTGTTTGAGTTTCTTTGTTTTATTTCCACCCAACTCTATCCTGAATTTCTTTTTTTTTCTTCCTCCCCAGAGCTGAAGCCTTATTGAGGGTTAAAAGAGCATGAAATAACAATGTCCCACATATGGCTGCAGTTTTATTTCTTTCTTCCAAGTTATAATATCTCTAACTGTAGATAATGATATTATAAACTGTAATTAGTGCCTTTCTTCTTCTTTTTCTCTTTTAAAAATTGTTCTTAGATTATCTAAAACGCCTAGTCCAACGATGAGGTGTTCCAGATGAGATGTTCGAGAGAAGCACTGAATTCAGTTTAAGAATGAAAGAGTAGTCACAAATCTTGGGGGAAATTGCATAGCAGATAACCAGACCCATGTGTACTTATGTGCCATTGATCTTGGAATATAAGGCTTGATAGAAAGGCTGAGATACCTGCAAAGGGTTAAAAGAAAGGGATGAACAAGAACACCCATTTCAGGCCGGGTTGCCTGTTGTCAAAGCATGGGAAACATTTCACCCTTTATTTCAGTGTGTCTTATATTTGGCAGGTTTACTCTCCACTTTAAGGTCTGTCACATCTCCAGATGTTGTGTACCTCAGTGTAAAAACACTGAACTTAGGCTTGTTTTGGTTTCTCATTGCAAGCCAATGGAAGGCTTACAAATCAATCCGAATCCAGGGCACAAAGGAAAATGAACAGGGCACAAATCGCTCCAAATCAAGCCAAGAAGCATTCCAAATTCCTCAGTTCTTCTACAAACTGAATTGGGAGGAACCTGCACATCCGTGAAAGCTGCCCTATACAGTGTCAGAGCCACATTGTCAGCCTAGCCCTCCATTATCAACCTTCTAGCTGTTATGAGAGTAGTTTTCAACCTTTGTTTGTCCTGATGACTTCCATTAGGGCCCCCAGGGTTCCTACCCATTGGCAAAATCCACTCAAGCTTCTAGGAGTTAACATTCAAACAATCCAAGGAATGAAAGCTTGGGTGCCATACACTTTCCAAGTCAACCTGGTGTTGAAGAACTCATCTGACTGTCCCTCACCCACTTGCTGCCCTTTATCCAGCTGGCCTACCCACTGTGGTAAGGAAAACAATGTGAACTCCGCCAACAGTTGGCATAATTTAAATGAAAACAATCTGGGGTGGGTCTCCACCAACGTTGGCTTCTGAAGATGTAGTTAAAAACCATGAACATCTTCACACCGCATTTATCCTCGCTAAACATCTGAGCTGTTCAATTAATGAGATAGCTAACAAACAGTTCAGATAGGATACAGCATTTTTCCTTTGTTCTCCCAAAGAAAACTAGACATTGTTCTGAGTATCCTAAGTTTAGACTTAAGATGCTTTCAACCAAAAGCTGACTTTGCTTCTTTGAGAATTCCTAGACAATCGCCAACTTTTTTTGAGATGCAAGTCAACTGTTCCTTATAGGAATGAATGGAACCAGTTCTGGGTGAGGTAGAGGGACTCACTCACATTTGGGTAGTTCTCGAAGTCAGTTGACTTCTGACTCCAGTACTTATTTGTTTCTCCTTAGCCTTCTCAAAGAATCTGAACCACCATGCAGAGGTGTATGTCAAGTAAAACAAGGATACAAGGGGGACCAAACCAGCAGCATCTAACTCCCTGAGATTTCAAGATCAAAACTTGAAACCAGAGTGTGGGTCACTATGATGTCACAGGGGAGGTCTCTGGAAATCATGGAGGGGTCTTGTGACATCACAGGATTAGAGAAGCTTACACTTAGGAAGGGAACCTGAGCTTCTGCACTGGCAAAAATGGGGATTAGGGCCATCTGGACAAATGTATCCAGAATTCAGTGTGGACATATTAGGAATGCGAGAGGCACTCCATGAGATTGGGAATTCTGGGCCCATAAAGCTGCTCTGAACTTCCAGTCTCTCATCTAAGATATAACCCCATTAGGTACTCTGACTGGCTGTCTCACTGAGTTGAAGCCCTCCAAGGGTTGGGAGCTTGTTTCCTCAGTGTGCTTTCTAGGAGGAGAACCAACCTATGTGACCTTGGACAAACTACATGATCCCAAAGTATCCCTAAAAGAAGAGGCTGGTAAATGACAGTCCCCTTCAGCATTGGTTGTTCACTACACAAGAGAGAAACCAGGTCTTGCACAATAATGTGGAAACCATCCGTCTTGTTCAAAATGACTTACAATAGGCAGCAGAGAAAAAAAAAACATGAGCCTACCTCTGGAAGGGGAACCACGGAGGTTCGGGTCAAGAATAAACCTGTAGCATCTTGTAAGAAGTGGCAAATATTCAAAAGAGGAGCGGGGAGGTATTCTGCCAAAATTGACAAAAAAATAAGTGGATTTCCGCTATGAAACATTGTTTGCAGCAAGAGAAGCTTTTAATCCCCTTAAGTTCATTTCTAATCTTTATTGGAAGTGCTTGTCTAAGGAATATTACATTGATAGAAACAATTTAATTTATTAAAACCGAACAGCAGTCAGCACAGTGCTAAGAAATATCTTATGCATGGTACTCTCCCAAATGAATACGGCAGCTACAGGTAGGAGGGAGGCTTTATGTGGACTGTTGGCTCAGCTTTCATTAAAAATGCACACATTATGTTCGCAGTTAACCCACACTGCTGCCATCACCAGTAGCTCGCTGTGCTTGCTGCCATAAAGCAAACAGTTTGGAATTCATAATGTTTCTTTATCCTGTGTGCACAAACAGCCTCTTCTCCTTTTACGCAGCTTAGCAAATGAACCCACACAAAAGGGATCTGGAGTAAGCAGAAAAATAAACAGGCATCCTTCGCTTCAGCAGAAGAAGGCATGCATTGCACACAGAGGTTAGAGAAGGCTCGGAGAGGAGCACCCTTTGGGAAAAGCAACATCACCAAGTGCTGTTGCATGACTCGAGTGTCAAAGCAAGAGGGACGGGGTAAGACTAGGGCCAAAATCCTGTGGCTTAATATAGCATAAATCCCACTAGAGCAGGCCCATTGAATTAATGGGGATTTAGTGTGCAAGTAAAGTAAGTTGCAATTAGAGTAGGCCCCTCTGAATCAATAGAATTTACAGAGGAGTTGACTCTCAATCCAATGGTCATTTAGTTACTCAGGTAAAGTAAGCTCCAATTAGCTGAGGCCCATTTGAATCAGTTTCAATTTGCAGTGGAGTTGATTCACCAAATGCCCATTGAGTCAATGGGCCTACTCTAATTATGATTTACTGTGCTGAACAATTATGATTTACTGTGCTGAACAAAATTACAAAGGGACGTGGTGGTGGTGCGGGCTAAACCACAGAAGCCTTTGTGTGCTTCAGGGTCAGAAGACCAGCAGTTGTAAGATCGAATCCACGTGACGGAGTGAGCGCCCATCGCTTGTCCCAGCTCCCGCCAACCTAGCGGTTCGAAAGCATGCAAATGCAAGTAGATAAATAGGTACCACCTCGGTGGGAAGGTAACAGCGTTCCGTGTCTAAGTTGCACTGGCCATGTGACCATGGAAGATTGTCTTCGGACAAACACTGGCTCTAAGGCTTGGAAACGGGGATGAGCACCGCCCCCTAGAGTCGAACACAACTGGACAAAAATTGTAAAGGGGAACCTTTACCTTTATGCTGTACAATAGGATTTTGGCGGTTGTGCTACCTAAGTGAAAGGTCAACGTAGGAAACCCCTTCTTACTGGCACAATTGTCCTATTTTTAAAATTATTATTATTTACATATATGAGATTAGCACTAGATAACTCCAACGCTGACATACTAGTATAGCACTAGATCACCTCCAAATGAGAAAAAAAAATTACAAAACAAAATGAAAATAACCCAGACAAAATAAAAGACATTTCTGTGGTATGTGGCATTTATGTACACGATGAGAAGAACTTGGCAATACTATCACTTTTTCCAGGACACTGTACAACCCTTTCACAACCACATGGCTTGACAGTGAATCATAAAAAGATTGGTAGAGGTGGGACCAGAGGAAGGAAAGAAAGGAAGGAAGGAAGGAAGGAAGGAAGGAAGGAAGGAAGGAAGGAAGGAAGGAAGGAAGGAAGGAAGGAAGGAAGGAAGGAAGGAAGGAAGGAAGGAAGGAAGGAAGGAAGGAAGGAAGGAAGGAAGGAAGGATGTTGTGGGCTGATATGTGGATGCACTGCTTTGAGGATGAATACTGAACTCCGAAAGAAATCTGCAGCCCCATGTGATCGTTGACTGCAAATTCAGCTGTAATGAATGGGAAGGTACTTTGTACCAGGTCTCTTGAGTCCTAGCCAGTCACTCTATCCACTACACCACACCATCTAAGCAGTCACTCGGACGGACCCTCCTTAATTTCCAGAACCAGACCCAATTAATTTGTTCAGGGTGAGATGGGAAAAGGTCCCCTCTTTTCATTCACCTCAGCCAAGAAAACGTCTTGATCTGGCAAAAACTGAGATGACTCAATGGTGGAACAGAAGACTAACTACAGATCACTAAGCTCATGGTTCTCTCAAAACCTAGGTGGCCAGACAGGAGATAGTGGCTAGAATGGTGGACCTGCCCCCAATCTGCTGTTTTCCAAGAAAAGGAAATCTTGCACTTTTTTAAAAAGAAACAGAATTTTTAAAAGAGAGGAAATAAATAATGGAAAGAAGGAGAAAAAAGATGTTATGTCCCGAAAAAATGTATGGCTTAGCAAAACACATTTCTGACAGGCGTAATCCCTGTAATGCAGATGACAACCTGGCATTTTGGCCCATATCTTCCCATGATTTACATCCCCGACAGAGGGAATTCTCATCAGTTTTTGGACATAAATAACATGCCAACTCAGATTAAATAATAATAATAGTCTCCCCTCCCTCCAAATCTCACATAACAGCAGTGGTCTGTTGTTATTTTTAAGACCAAATTCTACATTTACCTATGGCTGATGGAAGACAAGCAGTGCCCTGATTTTTAATAATTTTTTTGGATAAATGAAACAAAAATGTGACCCACTAATTAGCCAGGAATGATTCTCATTAATGAAGCAATGATAAGAGGCACTGGATTTATCATTCATGTGGTGTGAACATAGGCACGGTGGAATTTCCAATGACCCCAAGGATTGTGGGATGAGAACAGACCATGAATTCAAATTATTCAAATCTCAGTTATTTTAATTCGCTATAGAAAATGCAGCTTTCCTCATTGTTCTGTATCCATTTCCCACCTGTAGAATCTGTACAAATATATTTTTCTGTTTTTTCTCTCTCCTTGCCCATCTCAACACTTCATTGGCATCTTCTTAGGCCCTCATGTTCCAGCAGTAGCCGTGTTAGTCTGGGTAGCATATCAGGCAGAAAAAATAATAATAAAGAAAATAAAAATATTGTTGCACCTTAATGACTAATGGCTATGTTTTAATGTGAGCTTTTGTGGACCAGTCCACCTCCTCAGACATAAGAGTGGAACCACATGGCAAGTATTTATACATGGCCCCAAACCAGGGACTGTATTTGAGTAAAAGTAGTTAACCTGGCAATGATCTTTAAAGCCCCTGTTGATATTCAGTTTCCTTTCCAGAAAGCATTGTTCTGTGGACAATGACAATGATTGGTGACTGAATTAATCCCAGGCTATAGATAGCAAGCAGAAACAATATGGTAATGAGCATCTCAAATCAGCAATGGAGCTTATGAAGTGGCAGTGGTAGATACTAAGGAAATATATCTTCAAATTTCAGCAGATACAACACAATATTTTGCATTCTATAATGACCAAAGAAACCTTGGCTGATATTGAGACCACTGAGCTGAGTTTTAAACATGTGTATATATTTTATCTCTGCTGTATCTCTCTGGATTCATGTCCTTTATTTTTTTCTTCTTCTCTAGAATTGTAACTTTCAGAGTGTCCAAGTGATTGCCAGGTCAATAACTTGTGCCCAAATACAGTATCTGGTTTGGGGTCATGTATAAATGCATAAATATTTGCCATGCAGTTTCATTCTTATGTCTGAGGAAGTGGACTTGTGCATGAAAGCTCATATTAAGATATAGCACTTAGTCTTTAAGATGCCACACAATCAAGCAGACAGACAAACCTGCAAGCAAGCAAGCAAAGAAAGAAAGAAAGCATGGTGAAGGAAGAAGACTACTCTAAACCCTTCCTTACGTGCTTCTATCATTCTTCTCACATGCAGAATGACTCCCTGAAGAGGAGAGCCTCCTTTGCAAGTCTACTGGATCACATTCTGCGTCTACGTTCTGGATCATCCAGACGGCCTCAATGCAACTCATTTCCTCCAAAAGTTTTAGTACCTCTGAGGAGCATGATTGAAGTGCACGAGGAGTGGAGTAATTTCAGTCTAACCGGTGGTTGTTGTAGACATCTTTCAGTCTCAAAAGACTATGATAACGTGCTCTGAATGGAGGACTTGGAACAGCGTCTAGTGTGGCCAATACTCCTAGAAACCTCCACTACTCACTGTGCTGGACAGGATTTCTGGGAGTTGTAGTCCAAGAACTTCTGAAGCTCAAGGTTGGGAACCAAGGCTATAGACCCTGCCTGGGAATGCAGTAGTTGAGAGCCTTCAGTCTTTCACTGGCTTTAGTCTACAGCTTCCACAATCCTCTTCCACAAGACATCCAGGGTGCAGTTTACTGTGAATAAGGCAAATATTCATCTGATTCAACCTTATTTTTAGATTTATCCCAATGCAAAGGATAAACATTCTTGGTATTCACTTTAGCCCAGTTCACCTTTGTATCCTCTTGACCACATCACTCATGGACATGTTTGTAACTTTTTATCTCTGCCAGTAGCACATTGTTTAGTCTTTATGGAAAGGGTTACCACCCAAAAGCAGACATTCTATACAGACATCCATCACGGATGGAGCTATCCCTGACCTTAACTAAACCTTATGTTTTCTAGATTGTTCTTTTATGTTCAGCAAGCCCCAAGGCTATGGCGTTTAAAAGTTTACATTGAAAAAAATCATTTATAATTGGTTTGTTTGAATCATGCCTTTTGCAATGCCATCAGGAGAGGCAATATTAATTAGGAGTGGCTTACTCAGAAGTCTAGAGAAAGTAAATCATTTTCTCTTTTTTAAAAAAAAACGAAAGCTTTTAGTATTTTATTCATTAAAGCATGTGATACAGATATAAATTACTGCAAGAGGGTGGGAAGAAGGAAGAAAAAGTATGGAGTAATCTATACCCAAGCTAGCTGTTTGAATAATGGGCTTTTTTTAATTCCTCCGCAAAATATTTTAGCAATGCAGCCGCATTTACTCATGCAAAATATGGAAGTTGTGAAATGGAGAAAGCTGGCAAAAAAATTCATTCCATTTGTTGTGTCAGAGGATTTTTATATGTGATCTAATACATTATGTTTGCAGTTACATCAGCATAGTTTCCATGGAGGTGTGTCATTAAGCCCATTATTGAGTTCACAAAATGGCACAGAACTAGAAATGGGCACGAGCCAACAGTTCAGACAACAGCCAAACGGGTGTTGTGCTGTTCGGTGTCCGCCTCCCTCTGGTGGACACCCCCTTCGGAAGCAGAATCCCACCTTCCCTGCCATGTCTCCTACAGGTGTTGCCACTGAGAGGGTGCCCACCAGGGAGGGCAGAAAGCAAACTGCAGAACCCCTGTTCATCCGTTCATAATTCTTATTATTAATTAAGTCGTTAAATAAATGTGTACATTGAGAGGGCGGATAGTGAACGGCGGAACCCCTATTCATCCATTCATAATTCTTATTATTAACTAAGTCTTTAAATAAATGTGTACCCCCTACTTGAGGGGGGGCTGGGAATTCTTTTTTTAAAAAAAATATTTATTTATTTTTTGCAAAGGATAGGGTGATTGCTTGCCTGAGTTGCATTTTCAAGTGCATCGGTGTGCTTTGAATGTGTGTTTAATATTCCTTTTGTTTACCATTTTCTCAGAGTGGCCTTTGTTTGATTCTTTTAAATAGTTGTATATTTATTGCTTTTAGCTTTAAATGTTGTCTATCAATGATGTAAGCTGCCCTGGGTCCTTTTTTTGAGGAGAAAGGCAGGGTAAAATATTGTAAGCAAGCAAGCAAGTTAAAAAGTGGCTACAATTCAGAGAAACACAACAAAACTGAAGCCAGGAATTTTTTCACCTCCCCGTTTTTTAATACAGCAGGTAAAAGCTATCACCTTGTATTTTCAAAGTGTAACAGAGGGATAACAGCTCTTCCATCTAGAACACAGGGTAGCTGCTAATGAATCATTAAGGTTAATTATATAGTTCCATGTAGCTGTGAAGCAGTTAAATTCCAGGAAGGCTGGGCCTTGCAAAGATTTGTTTTAAAAAAATGCTAGATAAAGAACTTTCAAGTGTTGACAGAGCCAAAAAGCAACACCACCTTCTTTTTATGAATGCTAGGAAAACTATTTTCCCCTGGACTGCAAGGAGAACAAACCTATCAGTTCTAAAGGAAATCAACCCTGAGTGCTCACTGGAAGGACAGATCCTGAAGCTGAGGCTCCAGTACTTTGGCCATCTAATGAGAAGAGAAGAGTCCCTGGAAAAGACCCTGATGTTGGGAAAGTGTGATGGCAAGAGGAGAAGGGGACGACCGAGGATGAGATGGCTGGACAGTGTCTGCGAAGCAACCAACATGAACCTGACACAACTCCGGGAGGCAGTAGAAGACAGGAGGGCCTGGCGTGCTCTGGTCCATGGGGTCACGAAGAGTCGGACACGACTAAACGACTAAACACACACACACAGGAAAACTATTAAGAATAATTAAAAACAACAACAGAAGGAGATGAAGTTTCTATCCTTGCTTGATCATCACTTACAAAAGGGATTGTCTTGTGATCACCTCTAAAATTGATAGGAGATTGTGATAACTTATGTGATATCATGACTTATAATAAGCAACTTGCACAGCTCCACGCTGTGGGTCTTTCTGCTTGATCAGCAAAAGGACGCCCTGTAAAAAAAATAATCGCAAGGCAAATCAATAGATGCAAAAGATTTCTTTTAAAAAATACACAGAGCCTGGATATGGGGAGAAAAACTGCACACATAACAGCCCTGCCTGCTTGTTGTTACTGCGGCTGCTTTGTGTTTGCTTATTTCTCTTGCAATTTATGAGCAGTTGTCTTTAAAATAGAGGTAAACCAAGAATCTTTTTGGTAAGTGAGCAAAATCGCTACCCTTTCCTTGCTGCTTTCATCATCATTCTTATTTCCTCACATGGAGCAGCAAATATTCCTTCGTTCATTCTTTACATTTACCGTTTACCTTTCTTCCAATGAGATGAACTCGTTCTTTCCATGCAACCCCCTTTTTAAAAAGAAAGAAAAGGTTAAATGTTTAAAAAAAAAAGAGCGTGAGATCAAGAATGGGGAGGAATGACAAAGCGGTTTGAAGCAAAGCAGAGAGTCGGAATTCAGAATTTGGTTTCTGAGTCTGCTGTCATCTAAACAGACAAACTCAGAAAATGTCGGTGGGGGTCTCTGGTTCCTCAGGACCTTTCAAGCAGAGAAGGAAAATGGCACCTTAAGAGTGATCACACTCTTAACAAGGATTCAGGCCAGGCAAACGCCTCATGAAGGCTTCAGTAGCTCCCTTCCACTAATTCCCAAGCATTGCCAGATTTCAGGCATTTGTCGATTCTACTTGTCAAGAAGCAAGCCATAAGAACGGCCATTCAATTGACACAAGAGCAAAGCAAAATTAGGTACGAAAGGACCTTGCCTTGCCTTTTTGATCTCCACACTCCTGTTCTGCCAGAAGAATTACATTTTCCAGCTTTGATCTATTGCTGTAGAAAAAGATGGCGACAGAAGGAAGAAAAACTCCTGGACACTTATGATTTTTTTTTAAAAGAACCACACACTATTGGGCTCAGAGTTGTGTTTTGATACAAAAAGAGTAAATAAAGTTATTGGGAAAGGGAGTGGGGTACGGACTGGGAGAAACCAGTAAGCCCCCATGGCCAGTCAGAGACATTTTTATCTAATTAAGCCTATCTTCTCATTAACACTCCTCCTCCTCCTCCTCCTCCTCCTCCTCCTCCTCCTCCTCCTCCTCCTCCTTCTTCTTCTTCTTCTTCTTCTTCTTCTTCTTCTTCTTCTTCTTCTTCTTCTTCTTCTCCTCCTCCTCCTCCTCCTCCTCCTCCTCCTCCTCCTCCTCCTCCTCCTCCTCTTCCTCCTCCTCCTCCTCCATTCCAACCAGAGGTTGAACACTTTCATGGCTACAATGACTTTGGATCTGGCAGTTCTCTGATGTTACTTATAGTTTCTTGAAATCACAGACTTGTGTGTACTCCTTTCTTTACTGCACACATACTAGCAAACAACCAAACAGATCAACAGCAACAAACAACTCCCGCCAACTGAAGAAGGAAAGGGGTAGAACACTCAGCAGAGAGGTGGGACTCTCTTTAAATTCCAAAAGCTAGAAGGAATTATTGGTTTCCGTGGGGCAACAGGATTTTCGCATATGTGTAAGAGCAGCTCTGAGTTGTATTATGTTGCTAACATTTAGTAGATTTACCAAAGATTTTAGAGAAAATGGCTGTGTTATCCAGAACAAAGTTCAATGGTCTTCTCAATTAACAGACCCTTTGAGTCCATGTAGATTGACCTTAACATAAGAGGGGGGGAAGGTGGAGAATGTCCTTTACCCTTCTGTTTTGTCCTCCATTTGTGTTGGTTACAGTTGCAAAATGGCTGAGTGAGTGAGAATTTAGTTTTCGTTTGTTTTTGAAGAATTTCCCTCAAATTTGCAAATAATTGTATGTTCAGGACTAGAGATTGGCACCAGCTGTTTATTTAGTGGTCCCAGTTGATTTACCACTGCAAGAGGTGTTTGAAGGTATAGCACCCCTTCCCCTCCAGCGGGCGCCCGCTCAGTATCAGCGTCTCAGCTTCCCTGCCCTGCCTCCTCCAGGCTATGCTGCTGAGTGGGCACACACTGGAGGGGTAAGGTAAAGGTAAAGTTTCTCCTTGACATTTAGTCCAGTTGTGTCTGACTCTATGGCATAGTGCTCATCCCCATTTCCAAGCCATATAGTCAGTGTTTGTCTGAAGAGTTTCCATGGTCACATGGCCAGTGCGACTAGACACGACATGCCACCGAAGTGGTACCTATTTATCTACTCGTCTTTTTACATGCTTTCGAACTGCTAGTTTGGCAGGAGCTGGTACAAGCGACAGAAGCTCACTCCGTCGCCTGGATTCGATCTTACGATGGCTGGTCTTCTGACCCTGCAGCACAGAGGCTTCTGCGGTTTAACCTGCAGTGCCACCACGTCCCAACCACTGGAGGGGATGAGGTGCCAAACTGCTGAGCACCTATTGGATCAGTAAACAAACTGGGACGAACCGCTGAAGTGACAGTTCATGCCCATCTCGATTCAGGATCGAAAGAACAGGATGTTTGGAAATATCTGAATGCAGGAGAATGTGAAACTGATAGATTACCCCAACTCTGCTTAGGTCTTATCCATAACAAATATGATTTCCAAAGATTCATATTGCTGCAGATGATAAACAAAGGGGTCTTAAAAATAACAACTCTACTCTACTTTCATGGACACCAATAACCCCAAAATATTCACAAAGACAGTCTTCCTACCTTTCCGTGTAAGAGACAAAACCCTTTTTCCTCTCCCTGCGCTCCCCATCCTAATCTTTCTAACAGGTGTATGGCTTTCGCGGCTCGCTCTCAGCTTTCACACACAAAGCACTGGGCAGAGAATCTCATTAAAGGGTTTTATAAAACTTTAAAGAAGCTAAAGAGTCCTGTGGGTCAAATTAAGAAGCCTCAATTTACAGCAATAAAGTTATTAGAGGAGTAGCCACCACAATGAAAAGCCTGTTTCTCCTCCTGCTGGAATGCTAAGTGGTAGGAAAATGAGAACCAGTGAGTTTTTCTAATGTGCCAGGAAGGGGGTACAATGGCCGCAGGAGGAGAACATCAACCAGCAATTATCTGGATTTCAATGGAGGCTGTGACTCTAAATGGTTGAGCTGGTGGCATGGTTCGCCACGTCCAGCCACTCACAGAATTAAAGAGATTCCCGCTTCAGTTCTATGAGGGAAAGAGAAGCAATCACATAGGTTGGGATCTGACAGGGATGTTGGAAAGTCTTTGGTACCAAGTACCAAGTCTGAGTCCATGTCTTTGGTATCAAGCCCAGCGTCCCTAATAAAAATAAGCTTTTCCCCCTAGAAAAAGGGAGGAGAGGAGATTCCAAATCGTGAGTCAAGTCAGAGTCATTGGGGAAAAAAGCCCAAGTCAAGTTTGACCTAAGTCCAGCTTGGAGAGTGAGTCCCACAACCCAATTCCAATCCCTTTGGGTCTGAGCTTCATTTTAGAACAAGGTGGGCCTTGAGGACATCAAGAGCAGGAGAATGTTGCACACAGGACTGGGGGAACAATCTAAGAAGAGAGAAAGTGGTTTCAAGGTAGCACAAAGTGGGTGAATAAACTCAGGAAGATAACAGGGCATGAAGTTACTTCAGGTAAGACGTGTCAGGGCATTTAGCCAGTTGATAGGTTCTCCTGGCATGCCACCATTTTCTGTTGGCAAACTCCAAAGGGCTAAAGAGAGGGAAAAATGAGCTGGTTTAGATGGACTAACTGATCCATTATCATTTGGAAAGAAATGAACTGATTTGAAGCAACGAACTAACTCTTGTGCTTCCCAGAAGGAGTTCAGTTCCAGCTATATTGGCTAAAACCCATCTCGATTTAAGTCCACTGAAATTAATAATGGCTTTAGGGACAATAATTGTGCATGCCTTAGCTATCCTTATTCCATTCAAAGTAATCATTCACCACAGGATCTTTGGGAATTTCCAACTAAGTGTATGTTTTTTAGTTTTGACTGCAGTTTGTGGTCTCTGCTCTCATACTTTTTGTGTTAATTCTCATATTTCTATGCACAATACACACACACACACACACACACACACACACACACACGAGGGAGGTGTGCCTTTTGGGCTACTATGACTTTGATTTCCCCATTGATTGTGAATGTTATGTGAACACCTCCTTCAGCTGGTCTGTCTATTTTGTCATGCCTCATCTTTTACGCCTGTATAGAAATTATATCACTGATCTATTGACTTGGAGGTAAAAGGAGTTACATTCTTGAGGACCTGTTTTAAAAACTCAGTTGGTAGGAGCCAGAGAGAAAATGTCATCTAAACTGAAAGATGTGCTAGCCATAGGGGGTTAGGGTTAGACACAACCTGTTCATTCTGCTGCACTTCCTCCTGGAGAGGAAGTGGTGAATATACACATTGCTATGGGCAACTCACTGCTTCCAACATGGTGTACCCATGGAGGGCCTGTTCCTTTGCAAGAAGTCTATACATGTTCTTTGCTTCTCTTCACTTCTCTTTATCTGGGATTGTACCCCTTTCTGATAAACACAACATTTCTTTAGGAAAGAAAAGATAACAGTGTTTCCTTAGGAAAGGATGTGAAGCCAGGCATTCAAAGAAAGGAGATGGCTTTATTGGGTAAATTTCAACCCATCTTGCTGAACCCAAGGTAAGAAAGCTGCAGAGGTTGTGCTGATGTCAAAGACTTTGCAAGGGTCATATTTTTTTTTTTGAACACTTATTTCCTGTTGATTGGCATACAACTGAAGTTTGGTCAGTTTTAAGAAGAATGAGCACAGTGGCATGCAAAATACGTGGGTAGCAACAGCTGGAAGAACCAGTGATGTTTTTTTCTCTGGAACTCTGTCATCAGTAGATTTGAAACATAATCTTAGCCTCATAACGTAGAACTTTTCTTTACCTCATTCCCCTGGTATTTATCATTATTTTGTACTTCCTCATTTAATATTATGTTTATTCGCCTTGTGATTCTTCTCCCCTTGTGTCTTACTCTCTTTCAGCTTTTTGGTACAGGTTCATATGGTGTACAGTATTAACAAAGATGGACAGAACAGAAGACCTTCAAATTCACCGTGCAAGCTATGCTAAAACACAGGGGCTGAACCCCTTTCGCTTTGTGTTGTAAGCTGCAACTAAAAGGGATGGAATGAGACAATGGGCAAATTCCTGTAGTACAAATCCCATTAGAGTAGACCCATTGAATCACTGAGTATTTAGTGAGTTGAGTCAAGTAAGACGCGACTAGGGTAACTCCATTAAATAATGGAAGTTATGGACCAGTTGACTCAATCCTCACTGATTTTAGGGGCCATATTCTGATTGTGACTTACCACGCTAAACAACGAGATTTCACCTGCACTCAGACCATCTCCGAGAAATTTACAGTTGAAAAAGTAACTGATTACAGAACTTGACTTCTTCCTAATAGCCAACTCGCAAAATTATATAAAAACGAAATATACACTGATGAACCTGACACTGTCTGAATGAATTTGGTAAATGTTATTTGTACGCTATTGCTATGTATTAAAATATGTATATATATGTGGGTTAGCAGTAGCTGGTATCTATAGATGGAGGAGGCTCTTCAGAGTCCCCTGGACTGCAAGGAGAACAAACCTATCCATTCTGAAGGAAATCAACCCTGAGTGCTCACTGGAAGGACAGATCTTGAAGTGGAGGCTCCAGTACTTTGGCCATCTCATGAGAAGAGAAGACTCCCTGGAAAAGACCCTGATGTTGGGAAAGTGTGAAGGCAAGAGGAGAAGGAGACGACAGAGGATGAGATGGATGGACAGGGTCATCGAAGTGACCAACATGAATCTGACCAAACTCCGGGAGGCAGTGGAAGAGAGAAGGGCCTGGCGTGCTCTGGTCCATGGCGTCACAAAGAGTCGGACATGACTAAACAGCAACAACAATAGATGGAGGAGCCCCTCACATCCACCCAGAGAGGGATCGAGAACAAGAAAAACACACAATGGGCAACTGGCACTGAAAAGAAAGGGATGTGGCCTCATTGAGATGAGGGTTCGACTGAGAACCTCTTTCCCCCCCACACACACACATACCCCAGAGGAAAAAACAGAACCCACATTGCATTGGTTAAGAATGCAAGTCGAAGGCAATCTGTGGCAAGGGGGATTTTTTAAGAAGGAAAGATGACCAGAACCTGAAGGGAAAATGTAAGATAAATTTTGCTTCTCTCTTCAGCCCCACTAAAGTGTGAGCAGGCAGAAGATTCTGATCCCCCTCCTATAGGTTGCTATTACAATGAGGTGAGTGGCTATCAGGAGAAACATATATAATTCTGACGGGAACTTCTGAAAAAAAGATGGCTTCCTTAGCACTGAGAGAGTCTCCACTGTCACAATTTGTCCGCCTTGTGAAGCAACAGTCAGGAAGGAGGCAGGGCTAAAATGCTCTGCCTGCCCATGCTTTCAAATTATTACTTCTTGACTGCTTGAACAGGACTTTCCCTCTAACATCCTCTACCCCCACCACCACCACCGCCACTAACTCCAGTGTGGAGTTAATATGAATCATGGATTTGCCATAATTCTCTCTCTCCTCTCTCTTCAGCTTTGAACTGGAAGTGATTTCACTCCATCAAAGTCAATCAGCAGATCCGTTTTAATCAGATAAAGCTTTCAGCTTCTGCTATCTTAATTGCCCAACCCATCATGCCCCACAGCTGCGCAGAAGACCAAGGGGGCTTCAGAATTCCATCCCTTGGCAGGAGCGGGTGGATACCCGATAGCCCATTTCTGCTCCACGGCGTTTTTTTACATCTCAAGTTGACTTGGATTTTCATTTAAGACCAGTTATAGGTTTTGCGCGGAAGATGAAAACAATACTTCTCTGTTTCTATTGCCATTCATGTCGACTTTTGTTTCAGCTTAAAATAACAGATTGCCAGAGGCTGTTTTCTTAACACTGGCTAAGCTTCAATGCAGAGCCTGTGGAAAATGTTTGTGTTGGGATCGGCATGGTCCGAGCTAATAAGGATGTGATGATGTATAGGTGAATTCCTCATCCTCAAGGCCCCTGTGACAGAAGGATTAAGCCTGCCCTTATCTTCTAAGACATCTGGATGAGTGTCTGGGTTTTAATTTCACAATGAAATCACCAGGGACTAGAGTTATGTTATGTGCTTATGAACAAAGTGGAATATCCCTCGTAAGGGCAAGAGTGGATTACCTGAGATAACTTGACTTAAACCAGAGAACATTTGAGAATGTTGAAGAGAGGGAAAAGGTCCACTAATGAAAACAAACAGGGGGCCTAAATTTGTGTCCTGTGTACTAAACATCTAAAAGCATCGGAGGGTTGAAATATGACCTCATGAAAACCGAGAGATAAAGCTAAGCCTGCTTTTTGAAAAGGCCAACATCAAACTGCCTAAGACAACTACCAGCCGCTAAACTTCTAATGGGAAAAAATAGGTCATCCACAAAAGGTTGATCCCGAATTTGCTGTTTGAAAACAAAAATCCGCTTCCGGGTAATTAAGCTTCTCTTAAGAGGCTGCGGGGAAAGGGGAGCCAGGAGAAAAGGGAGCTGAAAAGATATTTTAGTTTGCGCATGGCGAAATCTCTGGATCTTCATCCTTCCATTACTTCTGAATATGAGAATTTGTTCAACTATGTTTTGACATGAGAACCTGTGTTTTGATGTGGATCTGATAGGAGATCACACTCGGAGTTCCAGTTTTGGAAGAAAGGGGGAAATATAAATCAAATGCATAGATAAGCAAATAAAGATGAGCACTCCCAAACTCCCCTCCTACCGGCGGAGTGCTTCTGAGCATATCTCTTCAATCTCGCCACCCATACCACTTATCAAAACATGTTTGTGCTGCCAGGTGGGGACGCACAGGGCCATTTATAATAGCTAGGTTGTGAAATCATTATCTTCCAAATAGCAAAAGGTTCGTTCAGTGCTCATAATCACATTAATGTAGGCTTGCAAGATCAACAGCCTACAACCTCAGCTGTCATGAAATACCACAACCCGGTCTTATCCAACTCCGGATGAATCTTGTCTCTCTTGTAGCTGCTTCAACCACACATTTGTTAAGGTTTATCAGTGAAGTGCTTCATTGAATATGCAACAACGGGGCTGTTAGTGACAATCTAGGGCAACACTGCTGTTAGGCAATGTGAGGCAAGCCACAGCTTAAGGCTTCAGTTCTGGGAGGGCAACCGGTTGCCAATTGTTTCATTTTGTGTTGGATTGTTGCCGCTGTGCGGAGTGAGGTGGCCCACTTGGACTTTGCACCTTAAGCCCAGAGACCTTTGGGTAGAGTGGGCAGCATATAAGCTAAATAAATAAAATAAATAAATAAAAGTCTTGGGTCAAAGGGCATCCTCAAGCTCTGGCTTCCAGTTCAGCCCTACTATAGTCCAAAAATGACCCGACAGGTTCCCATAAAGGTCCACTTCTCTATATGGGGAGATAAATTTCAAAATGAGCCTTTCTACAGGAGATAATCTGGATTTTTGTGTCTAAGAGAGGTGGCTTTAAGAGCCGGGCATCCATTTCTATCCTTTCCCATCTGGTATCAGGTTCCATTGACTCAAAGCAAAGGTGTTCCTCCGTGTTGTGCTGGCTTCTCTTCTATCCCTCGCTTCTGTGACATCCAAAGAACCTGCTTCTCTGACATCGTAAGGACCTGCCTACCAACCTCAGATTTTGATCCTAAAATTGCAGGGAGTAGCATACTGCTGACCTGGCACACTTCATTTGGAAATCAGGTAACATCTGGATGAGACGAATTTTGAATTTGTTAGTTTGCTATCCACCCCATTCATAAGATTCTTAATGCCCAACCTGATGAAAAGCCAAGAACTCAAAAACTTGTTCCTTCCTTCACTGTTTATTCCCTAAGGTATGCATTTACACTCTATATTTTTTAAAAATTTATTAAGCACATGGCTAAGTTTCTTTCATTTGCAAATGAGTGACTCTGGTATTCTGATGTGGAATTCCCTTTCTCAGTCCACATTCTACACAAAACACACAATTCTATAAACCACTGTCATGTCTCCCCCACTTCAAGTTATTTTTATTTCTACATGGATGTGGTTGGGCGGGGGGGGATCCGATTACCCAGAGTTCCACAAGGAAGGGGAGGAAAACCCAACATTGTATTCTTAAAAGAAGTAAAAATGGGTCAAACAAGTTTGTTCCCTTTTAATTTCACAGGCCCAGAAATATATATATATCAAAGCACAGCTGCTCTGTCTGAAATACTGTCTTACTAAATGGAAATCTGTTCCCTCAGTGAAAGACAGTTTGTGCTTTCTAACACTCTCACCATCCTTATCTAAACTTCTCAGTTAAGAAAATAAAAGAACCAGAGTCAACATTGAAATTATTATATAGACCATCAACACCCCTTTCCCGCCTGCTCTGTGACCTACAAATGGTTCCAATTTGCCCTGATAATTAAATATAAGCATTTAAGGGTTTCCACTCAGATCATTTTGCTTCTTTGGAATTTTACTGCTGCCCCCTCTCTCTTTTTTTTTTCTCCTCCCGGAGAAAACCAAACCAAAAACGAACACCCACTCTGAGTCACCCCCAGCTAGAGTTGAAAGAAAAGAAAAGCTGCCAGCTAAACAAACTCGGCTCAAGCAGAGCTGGGACGAGACAAGTCAGAAATTGTAAATATGGATCTGAGAATGGTGTAAAAAGGATTAGGGATCTTTGTCACATGAAGAGTAAAAACCCCGCCTGCCAGTGGTGTCTTCGCTGGGTGAGCATCGACTGATCAAAGTAACATGCAGCAGTTTGTAAATATGCTAATCTTCGTGTTTACAAAAGTGTCAGCACTTGCTTTACATCACAAAGAGAGACTCGTACAGTGGAAGATTAATTAATTCCCAGGCCTGTGATCATTTGTAAATACTGGTCGTACCAGTATCCTGCCCTCTTCATCTATTTGAACAGCTTCGAGCGAGGTGTGCACGGCTGAGTCGGAGCATTCCAAGACACTTAAATGTCAAGCCTATGTGGAACATGAGTTCATGAATTCTCCTCCTGAACAAGAAGAAGGGCGAGGATTTCCCAGGGCTCTTGAGAGATTTCTCACACCAGTGGGTGCAATGTTTTCTTTTTTTAAAAAAAAGACAAGAACAAATTTTCGTGCAAAATGCAATTTTCCACCGACAGAAAAACCACCCGATATTGTGGGGAAATGAGGTAGCAGTAGGATTATTTTGTGCAGGATTATGCCATATGCACAACATAGTGTCACACGATGCATAAGGCATAAATTTTGGCTCCAACATGGCACAACAGACGCTATTCGCACAAGGGTACAAATTTGCGCGATTTAGGATTCTTGCTATTTGACTCCACAGTCTGAGGCCATCACCCTGAGGAAAATGACCAAAACTCTATTCAAAGAGCAAGTGTATAGAAGGGCAGTTGCAGGGTGGTTTTCCCCCTTCTGGCCAGCGTGATATGATGATGCTCTTAATGCTGTTGAATTAAAGGAGAACCTAATTTGATAGCTGCTGTAGATCCATAACTTTATGTTGAATGTGTGTGTGTGTGTGTGTGTGTGTGTTGTATATAATATATATAAGGATATCAACAGACAAACAAAAAAGAAAGATCAGACTTCTATGATAAGGAGGAATCAACAACAAGCAATGATCATTCTGAATTGTGAATTTGCTCTCCCAGGCAGTTCAATCGGATGGCATGTCTTTTCTTTCACCAAGGACAACCTTCAGCAAAAGAGGGTACATGCCACATGCCACTACTAGAAGGGTCCTCAAGTCGAAGAGCTGACAATCCTGATGTTGAACACATCTGTTTGAAGAGTTGACCAGCCCTGTTCTGATATAATGGAACAATGGAACCAGTGGTGAGCATTCCAGTGCTGAAGGCATTCAAAAGAAAATTGAGTAAACATCTGGTAGAGCTGCTTCAATTTGGATTCCTGACTCAATGACCTTATAGGCCTCTTCTAGCTCCATTATTCTATGATTCTACAGGGTGTTCAAATCCTCATTCTAGTTATTTGGTAGAAGGTTCATAAAGACATTTCCCCTGTACCACTTGAGTTCTGAACTTTTCGCACAGGGGGCGGGAGCAGGTGAGGTTGGATGACTGAGTCCACTGTTACCAAATCACCGTGCTCCATCTCATGTTTGCATATCAGCAGCTTAATTGCTAATTACAGTTGATTGCTCTTAAGCAGATCCAAAGGAACAACAGTCATAAAAAGACTAAAGGGGGTATTATTAACATAGTTAATTATATGACCACTGGCGAGATTACGGATGGAGATAGAAAATGCTCTTGAAGAAAGGGGGAAAAGATATGTTTGGCATCACTTAATAACAGCTGCTTGATTGCTTCACATCCTTTGTCTTTTGAAAGAAAGAAAAACCCGGCCATATAAATCTGATCTCATCTGTGTTCTCTCTACAAACCACAAAAAAATCCTGTTTCCTAACACAACACACACACACAAAATCCCCATTAATTATCTCATGATCTTGAATAAATGTAAAGATTAGGACAAAATAAGCTTTTGAGATGGGAGTAAACTGGCATCAAGGAGCAGCCTGGAGTATTTGGTAACTTGGACAGCTCAGAAAGCCAACACGGCTTTATGGGGTTAATTATAATCCCTATGTAAGTTGGACTGTTGCAGATTTATTTAAAATCTGCTACTTGGGAGTGAACAACCTGTAACTCCTAAAGCAACACAACGGGTGCAAGGGTGTAAGAATATTTTGAAAAGAACTGATTCGTTTGAAATGTGGTGCTGGAGGAGAGCTTTACAGATGCGCTGGACTGCCACAAAGACAAACAAGTGGATCCTAGATCAAGTCAAGCCTGAACTATCTCTGGAGGGAAAGATGTTGAAGCTGAAGCTGTTCTACTTTGGGCACATCTTGAGAAAGCAGGATTCTCTGGAAAAGACAAATATTTCGGGGAAAGGTGGAAGGTAGCAGGAAAAGAGAAAGATCAAATATGAGGTAGGTTCTCCCTAAAGGAAGCCACAGGCTTGAGTCTGCAGTAGTGGAGCTGAGCAGTTGAGGAAAGGACATTTTGGAGATGGTTCATTCATAGGGTCATCATAAATTGGAAGCTACTTGAGGGTATGTAACAATAACAAAACCACCAGCAGGCTGCAGTGAGGAAGTGCTGAGCTTGTGGCTATTAAACAGCTTCAACTTTGGAATGTGAAGAATACTTGAAAAATGCATCTTTGTGCTATTTTAGGAATGTTGTTCTTCCACAAAAAGACACTCGCCAACTCTGCATTGGTTATGCACAGACCACAGCTACATCTAGGGAAGGTATCCAAGCCAAAGAAAATGCTTGTGTGGGGTTTTCTTAAGACAGTATTTCCCAGCCTTGTCTTCTTGTCCTTCCCCTCCCTTATACGGTTGTTCATTGTGTGTGTGTGTGTAAGCATGTCTTGGTGTGTTAATACAAGCCACCACATGTTATGAAACCTCTCCCCTCCCGCCAGTCCAACGGTGCAGGCTGAAATTTAGGGCTATTGACCTTTCGCACGAAACGGCCATGGGTGTTCCCACAGCTGTTAAATAAACCTATGTTTATGGCACCATAAATGTAGCACAGGTGAAGATCTGGGTGAGGTAATAACAACTCCCATTACGGCACAGTTTGTCATTTATACAGCAGCCTAGCAGTGTTGCAGGCGAATATTGTTTTACAATAACAGTGCAGAGGTTCTCGGGATTTAACCACTCTTTCTTCATTTATGAGTTGTTTGAACTTTGACCTCTCGGAAGAAGATCAAACCGCTTCTCAAAGCCCCCCACTTCTCCATTTTTCTCTCCCCCCTACCTCACAATTTTCTTGTTGAAAACTTTGCCGCAACAGCAGTTGACAGGAGAGCCGAGGAAGCTGGTATCTGCCTCGGGGATTTTTTCGAACAACTGTCCTCGATCGGTTTATAAGATAACCTCGTCATAGTCATGTACCCACAAATTATCGTGTAAATTCCCAATTAAAATACAAAATGGGTGTCGTAAATCACGGCAACAAACTACCACCTTTCCAGATGTTAGAGAGGAAGTGGGGTGGATGGGTGAGGAAAGGAACTAGGGGCAAACTCCCCTTCCAAAGTGTTGTTACTTCAAAACTTTCACAGGACAGAAGCTAAATAAAATTTCACATTTATGTACATGTTGGGGAGAAACAATGAAGCTGAAATTGATTCCAGTCTCTCTCCCCTCCCCTTGTTTTGCTTAAGCTGGAAGAAGGACCACACGGCTTGTAAGAGTAGTGACTCCACCCTCTGCGCAGGACCGTGCTTGCAAAAATCAGTTTGCGCTCTTGGCATCTGGCCACACCCACCTCTTGTCCCATTAAGAAATTAAACTGATAGCACGCTGTTCTCACTGGAAGAGTTTGCTCGACTCTGTTTTGCTCAGTTGGTGGCTTCATTTCCATCAATTAAACATACGGATGAATTAACCGAATGACGCTGACATCAGTCCAAAGTAATGGAAGAGATCCGTTCTGCCGGCTTTCGCCAACGCTACCCTAGCCTCTTCAGACAGATATTCTGCCAACCTTTGAGTGTACAAAATATCTCAAGCCAGGAGTGTAAAGATGGTGGATCATTGGTCCCCTGATGTGTGCTGGGGGGTGAGTCTAGGCCAGCACAAAGAAAATTAATTACTGCTCCCATAGATCAATGTGATACATTGGTCTGAACAATAACAATGGGTGCAAATAGGGCCCCTCTGGATTTCCATCTTATCTCTCTTGAGCTCCACAGAAAGCATGAGCCTCTTCCAATGCGATTATTATTGGACAGCTTCACGGCTTTTGTATGGATTTCTTCCTCACCCCCAACTGTAAACACCGACTTCCATCAAAATGCTAAGCAAAAGGACAAGAGTGCTGTTGATCACACCCTTTTGACTTTGGAACTGTCCCCCACTTGAATATGTCCCTCCAAGAACATTTTTGAAATCGATTTTAGCCCTCGGACTGAAAGAAGTTCAGCATTTTGGGTTTGTGGGTGGACTTAGAACGGAAGGAAGCCGGGGTTCAAATCGATACTCAGCCTTATAATTCTGTCTCTCACTTGCTGTTCCCCGACTTTGCCTACCTCACAGGACTTTTATGAGGATGAAACCAACATCCCCACCCTCTAGGAGGTGTGTGGTTATGTTCACGCTGCACTGATGGAAGTGGGATTAGGAGGCCACACGGAGGGTCCTGGTGAGCTAGATGGAACCCATCAGCTGCCTTTCCCCTCCGCTGAGCAATTGTTGCCAATCAATTTGGGACTTTGACTTAACCGCAAGGCAACTTTGGGTCCACTTCACATGAAACAAAGACAACGGAACTATTGAGAGCTATCAGCCATTCCTATGGTAACAACTCCAATTTTAGAGAGTAAGGGGTGCTCCGTCAGAAGACGTTTTTCCCGGTGCCTTTGGGACATTGAAAATTTACCCCACCATGGAGCATTGAACCCAAAATCTTGAAAACAGCATGACTAAAGACACATGGCTCTTGGACAGAGTTTCTCAGGCTTCTACGGGGAATTGAGTACTGAAACATTCTGCCTTTGAAGAACTATGGTACAGAGATGCTAAGCAGCTGTAGACCACATGGATCGCATTATGCCAGTTTTATGACCTCCTCTCTGGCTTTTCAGCTAGTTTCACTCTAGATCCATTGCTTATTTTGATATCACCCCTGCTAATTGTGAATTTTGATGGCCTTAAAAATGTAAGCCCAGAAATGGTATTTTTAAGAAAACTTCTGTTATATAAACCTACCGAGATGTTAAGATCTTCCTTGGAGTTCTCTGACCCTCATTCCTACAGTTGTTCCAGAGTTTTGAATTTTTGGTAAAATTCTCTTTTTTGCTACATGGTACCAAGATCTGCAAGTTCTCCAAAGTCCACCCCTTTCTCATCCATCCATCCATCCATCCATCCATCCATCCATCCATCCATCCATCCATCCATCCATCCATCCATCCATCCATCCATCCATCCATCCATCCATCCATCCATCCATCCATCCATCCAAGGGAGCTTACATCATTAAAAAGAACCTTTAAAAGCTAAAAAGAGTAAGTATACAAATATTTTTTAAAAATTAAACAAGTGTAATATTAAAATAGTCAATAAAATCAATACTAAAAACATTATTTAAAAGCAACAGTGCACAACAATCCATTTAAAAACAAACAAACCTCTCAGACCACCAAGAATAGCGCCCCCTGAAGAGAAGGGTCTTTGCCTCACTGTGGGAGGGAGTTCCAGAGTCTAATAACGACAGAGAAAATCCACTCCAGTGACCCCAATGAAGCGTACCTGTGGGAGTGGAGGGACCAAGAAAAAGGCCTCCCCTGATGATCAAGCTATCATTAGGGCAGGAACAGGAAGTTGAGCAAAGCTAGGCCAAGCTCAGAGCCTTCAAGTGTAGGCCTTTCTCCCAGGCGAGCCACATTTTAGATATCTGTAAGTTGTCTGCAAGGTAGACAGACAGAATTCCCAGAATGGAGAATTCAGGCATTTTTAGCCCAGAAAATCTAAAAATTCTATCCTTGTTATTTGTTTTCATTGACTGTAATTTCCCAAGCTGTGTCCAACTGTGTCATCTTCACCTTGTATGTCTTGTGGGTCCACAATGAAAAACTGGAACAGAAACATTGACATGCATAAATATAAAAAAGAGAGTGAAATTTGCACAAATACGGATGGGAAGACTTTCACGTTG
Organism: Pogona vitticeps; assembly: GCF_051106095.1. Taxonomy (NCBI): domain Eukaryota; kingdom Metazoa; phylum Chordata; class Lepidosauria; order Squamata; family Agamidae; genus Pogona; species Pogona vitticeps. The sequence goes on along the minus strand of NC_135792.1, from coordinate 5,817,432 downwards.
TTGTGATTTAGTCAAGTTAAGAACTGGTTGGCTTTGGAAGAAGACGGCTTGATGCTCTTATTCCAAAATATCATGCCTTATCATCCTAAAAAAAAAAATTACAGCGAAATTAGGACATGTCATTTGTAATACAAACAAGAGTAAAATTAAAGGTCCAGTGAAAACATCCCTTAGACCATATCTATTCGCCCTCCCGCTCTCTACGCGGAAGTCCTCCAAAGTAATGGAAATCATCAGATGCATGATCGGAAATGCTTTTGTGGGTTACCTACCTGACACACACACAAACAATCCCAACAATTAATTAAAATCATTTAACATACTCTGTAAACGCACATCTGCCAGGGAGCCCCACCTGGCCGCAGATAGCAATCAGTTAAAGCCGCTCTTGGTTCTCCTCCTCCTGCTTCACATTTCTCCATTGTCACTGGGGAAACTGGAAAGCGAAACAATGAAGGCTTTGCTAAACATGTTCTCGGTATCTGTATAATCTCTTTGCGTGTACATTATTAACTTGGGCCAGTCCCAGGTTGTCGGCACATCATGATCTCAAAGGTAATATTTCTTGTTGCAAGGTTGTGGCTCTTACACAACTGAGTGCAAGTCTTCCAGAATCCTACCCCAGTTAACACTAGACACATTTATGCTGGCTTCATTTTCCTCTCTCCTGTATCTAACATGTGGCTTTGGGGTGCATTTTAGAGGGACTTCAGGGCCCAAGCTATCAAAAGACTCATTGCCCAGATTATATCGTCTGCAGACAAAAGGTAGTCATACAGAGGAGAGGCAGGACCTGCTCTCAACCATTCCAGAGTGCAAGACACATCATAATAGGCTCAAGTTACAGGAAGCCAGATTTAGGCTGAATATCAGGAAAAACTTCTTAGCTGTTAGAGCAGTATGACAATGGAAGCAATGACCTCGGGAGGTGTTGAGCCCTCCAACTCTGGAAGCATTCAGGAGAAAATTGGACAACCATCAGTCAGATCTGCTTGGATTTGGATTCCTGTGTTGAGCAGGAGGCTGGACATGATGGTCTTACAGACAGCTTCCAGCTCAATTATTCTATGATTCTAAGACCCCAGGTTTAATTTTGATGGTAGGGCTGCCTGGACATTTTTGACTTTGGCTTTAATGGCCATAAACAGACTCTCTGGACAAAAAGCCCCTCCTTTGATGGTGGTGGTTATTATAAATTTTGGGTTTGGGGGTTTGCACTATTTGCTGACTGGAGCTTTGGATCTCTCTCTCTCTCTCTCTCTCTCTCAAAAACCTCAGCAGCAATCCAGAATCCCTGATGAAAAGGATCACCTTGGGAAGTTGTTACTCCTTGGAATAGTCTTTGCAAAAGGAAGATGGATAGGTTTTCTACATTTCACTCCCGAATCCCCCTGGTGTTCCAGCTGGGCTGGTCAATCCACTGCCTTGAAGTCTTACCCCAGGGAAGGCCAATTGCAAAGGTTGCCAGTGTCGCATCCAGCCCAGCTTTAACTCACACCCATGACCTTAGAAGATCACATCAACCTTTTTTTTTTCAAAACCAGAAGAGACTGATTTTTCCTTTAAAAATTCAGTTGCATTCTGTGGGCAAAACCAGTTGATTTTAGCCATTTTTCCCTTCCTTTCAGCTCCTCAGAGGGTCTCATTAGGGGCCTTGATAAGCCATGTGTCAGCCGTGGCCACATATAATTCCTAACTGTTGATTACACCTCATGCATCTTCCCACTGTTTGATAGAGCTTCTGGATTCTGCTGCTCTGAGAGGAGGTTGTCCAGAAAGTCGGAGGAGACCATCAGACTTTGCAAAAGTAAAGCGTACAATGCAATGGAACAACACTGTTCCTTGAGCCTTGCATGAATGTTTTGCCATGTTCTCCGTGTTCTGTCTCTTATGGCCGATGAAGTGGGCATGCTGCACGAATGTGCAAATTAAAATACCGTCATCTCTAAAGTGCCGCAACATTAATTGTGGAGGCCTAAGGTCTAACATGACACATCAGAGCTTGGGAACATTACTTTTCCAGTTGAGAAAGTTGTCCGGGACCTCTTAGGACCTCAAATCAGAAGTTGGGAAAACCTCACTTGTCATGCTTTGAGCATCATACAGTACATGGCCGGAGTGGAAGGCTACATTAAGCAGAAGTGAAATGCACCGATTAAGAAAGTCAGTTCCGATTTTAGAAAAAGAAAAGGACTGGAGGTGAACCTGAAAGTGGACTGTCAAACAACACGGGAAGGAGACAGGGTTGAAGCAGGTCACGAACTCAACGGGGCTGCAGATGGCAAGTTAGCCTAACTGGGAAGTGACCCAAAGAGAACCTAATACAGAAAGACTCTCGTGCATACTGTGCATGAGGAGGGACATCTCTTTCTATCCAACTGCTAGCAACAACTTTAAAAGAAATACTCACTGGCAATGGGCCAAAGCAAGGAGCTAAGCCTTCAGAGTTTGACTGCCCAGAAGCTTCACTCAGTAAGCAACAATGGAACACACACTTCCGCCTCTAATACACCCTTGACTTTTCTGAGACAGAAGGACCTTCTTCTCTTTAAAAAATAATAATAATCAGAATTTCACACAGACCAAAACAAAATTAGAATTTAGCCTGTGGCTGTAATCCTGTATTTACCTGGAGAGGCACGTCTTTCTGAATAAATATTCAATTCTTCATTTTAAAAAAGCCCTTTGGTTTATGAAAGTGGGATGTTGTGTTTCTCTACTCGTGATCAAAAAGGCAGGAACTGGCCCAATACCATGCCTGAATTGCCAGCAGGAAAAAGGATGCCAAGCTTTGCCTAGCAAAGGGCTGCCTGAAAGTTGACAGCACCAATGGCAGAAGTCAAGATGGTCTACACAGGATACTGTCTTCAGGATACCATTCACAAAATGACATCACACAAGGGAAAATCCCAGAAACTGACTCCTTCCCTCCCCCATCAGTTAACCCCTTCTCATCCACAAAGCTGATGCTTTTCAGCAATTTTAGAGCGAACCACAGATGCATACATTCACACAAATGTGCCTGTAAAGTAGAAGCATCTAATCTTGAGTTGCTGGAAAGTCTCTGATATTTAGCGAGCAAAAGACAACAAGGAAGCACAAACATCTACTATTATCTACCATCACATTGGGCTGCTTGATCTCCTAATGCCACTCCCAACAATCCACTGGGGTTGGCAGAAAGCCTTGGTCAGAATCCTGTTGGACCTAGTCTAGCCCAGTGCAAGGAATCCAGGAACGTTACCTATAACGTGCTAATTTAATTTGACAAATGAAAATAATTTTGCCTGCCCCTGAGCAGGTGGAAAAAAAAATTGTGGCTGCTAATGATGCGGTGAGAAAAAAAAATTCTAGCGGGTAGAAGATCTGGCAAATAAAAACATTGCGAAGTCGAGTGTTGAAACAGTATTTCTCAACTCTCTTGAAAGCACTGGAGGAGGTGGAAGGCTCAAACCAGAAGCTCAGTTAAAAAAAAGAATTTGTTCTGTCTAAACAAGACCTAAGTAAGATCACACCTCCTTTTCTGCACAGTAGCAATAAAGTCCATCCTTAATCACAGCAATAAATAACTTCACTTAATTGTGTGTGTGTGCTGCATTGTTTTTTCAGTACAAATGAACCTATTGAAGTTTCCCTTTGCTACTGGTAGTGTGGGAAGTACAATTACCCACTGAATTCCCTCCCTCCATCTCTCCCTCCTTCCCTCTCTCTCTTTGATTGTAAGCCTCACTCAAAGACCTCTGGTCTGTATAAGTTTGAAAAGTCCAGTTGGTTGGTTGGTTGGTTGGTTGGTTGGTTGGTTGGTTGGTTGGTTGGTTGGTTGGTTGGTTGGTTGGTTGGTTGGTTGGTTGGTTGGTTGGTTGGTTGGTTGGCTGGCTGGCTGGCTGGCTGGCTGGCTGGCTGGCTGGCTGGCTGGCTGGCTCTCTGGCTGGCAGGCTGTCTGGCTGGCTGTCTGGCTGTCTGGCTGGCTGTCTGGTTGGTTGGTTGGTTGGTTGGTTGGTTGGTTGGTTGGTTGGTTGGTTGGTTGGTTGGTTGGTTGGTTGGTTGGTTGGTTGGTTGGTTGGTTGGTTGGTTGGTTGGTTGAAAATAAATGATTTAGATACCTAAAGCTCAGTGGTTTAGGAATCTGTCTGAGGTTGTGAGTTAGAGTCCCCACTGGGCCTCCTTGGCAGGGGCTGGGCTTAATGATCCACAGGGCCCATACCTGCTCTGCAGTTCTGAGATTATTACAGTGGACTCTCTACTTACGGAATTAATCCATATTGGAACAGTGGCTGCAGGTCGAAAAGTCTTTAGGTCAAGTCTCCATTGACCTACAATGGATTGAAATCCGATTAATCCCGTAACCGGCCGTTTTTGTTCCATTTTTGTTCCGTTTTGTTTTGTTTGTTTTTTTCTGGTCTGTAGTTCGATTCTCCAGCTGCAAGTCGAACCTAAATTTTGCAGCCAGAGAAGTCTCTAACTCAAAAAGTCTGTAAGTCGAGTCGTCTGTAAGTCGAGGGTCCACTGTATTAAAATGAAAGGTGCTTTTTAAAAACTGCAAAAAAATAATAATAATCACATGCAGTCAAGTCTGACTTATAGCAACTCTTCTCAGGGTTTTCTAGGCAAAGAATAGTCAGAAGTGGTTTACTCCTCTCTTCTTCTGGGGGTGCCCTGGGAATTTGTAGCTTGCCCAAGGCCACACAGAATGGATCTTCTCACCGAAGGCACAGCAGGGAGTCAAACTCCCAACATTTGGCTCCAGAACCAAAGATCTAAACCACTGGTTCTTAACCTTGGGTTACTCAGGAGTTTTGGACTGCAACTCCCAGAAGCCTTCACCACCAGCTGTCCTGACTGGGGATTCTGGGAGTTGCAGTTCAAAAGCATCCGAATAACAAAGGTTAAGAACCACTGATCTATACCACTGAGCTAGCTAAGGAGATGCAAAAAGCAGTGTTAAAAACAAATCATAGAAGACAAATACTACTTCTGTGTATTTTCTACCTAGAAAACCCTGAAATGGGTCGCCAAAAGTCAGAATCAATCTGACAGCACACAGCTATTATTATTAAGTGATCTATAGTGTGGGGAACCATATTCTCAGATCACATCACTAAGGAAGGAATGGGACTCTGACAGGTACTGATGAACAGATAGTATGGAAAAAATACAAAAATCAAAAACCTAGCTCTGCTTTCCCCAAACAGCCATAGTTTCCTTCTCTTGCAAACCCAGAGATAGAATTGCAACACAAGAAAATCCTCAGAGGCAGCCTGCCATTATGTTCTGATCCATGTACGTCTTGTTATATTCTAATTTGTTTGGCAGCTTATCCCCAACCACTCCTCGTCATCGTTTGCCCACAGATCCCTGGGGAGATGTGATTCATGTCTTATGAAAGGTGGCTGGCAACCTCCTCAGCCCAGTTTGTGGTGGTTTGCAAACAATGCGTTCCGTATGACTCCCACACCCGGCCCAAGCAGATCTCACAGAAACCATCCATTGTGACTTGAGTGGGAAGCAGCTCTTCTGCCACTGGAGGCCAGCCAGATTCAAAGCTCACACAGCCCTCTTGTTGCCAGCATGGGATCCACAATGGCAGTCCCCCCCCCCCATCTGACCCTGAAGTTCTTACAAGCTACAAATGGATGGCCAGGATTCTTTAGGCTGCCCAGGGAAAGCTGGGGGTGGTGGAATGCCAAAACACAGTGGGGTTGTGCCCTACTGGGAAATGTTAAAAACAGACACAACCCTAGACCAACAAACATTTTAAGACAACATCACAGACTAGCCTATAGACACCAATGGCAGCAAAATTGATTTAGTTGAACTAAGACAAAAAAGAGAAAATAATTAGATTTTCCATCCACGCTTCTGTTATGTATACTAGAAAAGGAAGGGAAGGCATAGAAAATAAAACATATACAACAGCTAAGATGCCAGTCCCACATCTGCCTTGAAATAGGAATAAGGAAAGAGAGCAGCTTAGGGAGTACAATAATGCATTTTATTCATTTGAAAACAACAACAAAAAAAGGATCATATAATTTTGTAGTTACTGATTGAGGAAGACTACAGTTCCCCAGCTATAAAGGCTCTGTTCTGCAAACAAAAAAAATTGCAAAGTTTTTATGTCGCTTTACATGTAACTGCTACCATTTCATCTGAATTTCTCAAAAAAAAATCAGTTTAAACTTTGACAAAGGGGGAGGATGGAAAAGAGCGATTCCTGCATCTTTATTTGTGGACGGCATGCAGTAAGTCAATTGTGCTTGTGTTCAAATATAAAGTGAAAAAAACAGTTTGATCTAACTTTCTAACTCCCACACTGATCCAACTCTCTCCAGACCTGTTCATTGTTCCACCAGATCATTATTTCCTTATGGTTATTTTTTTGCCCTTAAAATGAGCCGAAGCGGAGGTGAGATATAAATAAATAGGCATAAAGACCATTGCCGTCAAGCACCCAATTCTTGTCTCAGAAATGCCTACAGTTGTGGTCATGTTGATCTTTCCTTGATGGATCAGTAAGCCAAAGAACATGATTCTGGGCTAAATTACCAGGAGGATCCTTGAGTATCAGAATGTTTCCTTGCTCTTCATTTTGAGCATGCTTCCTTTGACAATGAAATGTAATTAAAGAAGCCATCGTTTTCATGTTACGGTGCCTCTAGGAGGTCTGGCTTAATGTGGAAAGGGCACGGCAAAAGTTTCTTAACCTTCTTCGGGATGAACTTCCTTAACATTTTTACATCTTCCCTTTGGTGCATGTCGGTCACAATGCTGAAACAATTTAAGGGAGGAAAGGTCATGGCAAGATGCTGAACTTTACATGGGGTTCAGCACCATAAAAGTCTCGGCAAAGTAGCAACAAGGGAATGGTCAGCCTCACACTTAAAACATTTCCACACAAAGCAAAACATGGATTGCTTTCAGGATTTGGACAGACTCTACATGAAACAATGTGCTTGGAAAAGAGGAAATACTAAAAAGTTAATAACTTTGCTTTTTCTTTCCCTGCATAACCTCCTACTGCTTGAACCTGTGAATCTAGAGGTAATGTAGAGTTAATGTTTTATACAAACTGTCTTTGAAGAGGGGAAGAAGAAGAAGAAATGTAGAACAGAAAATGTTGCACTCAAAATTCTGTTGCTTGGCATAGTAAATTGCACTAGAGTAGGCTCATTGAATCAGTGGGGACTTTGGCATGTCAACTCCTCTGCAAGTCCAATTGATTCAAAGGGAAATGCTCTGATTTGTTCTGCTAGAGTAAGTCATAGAGCAGGCCCATTTGAATCAATGGACTTTGACAGAGAAGTTGACTCACCAAATCCTCATTGATTCAGTAGGCCTACTCTGGGGTAATTGACTATGCTAAGCAACAGGATTTGGGCCATTGTTGCTTTAGCTATCTGAATCTGTAATCCATCTGTACATCCATAGAGCGCACACTATGAATAAATCAGTTATTTCCCCCATGAACCTATACAGATCTCCTGGCTGAGATTAACCTTTCATGTATGAGAAAAACTGCAGTGTAGCCTCTGAAAGTTTATGCCACAATAAAAATGACAGTTTTGAGATACCACCCAAACACGCCTTATCTCAGCTGATCTCAGAAGCTATGCAGAGGTGGTTAGGACTTGGATGGGGGACTACCAAGACATATGGGAAATCTCCGGGTTGGACTACAAGAGAATCTGGTTTGGAATCCTAGAAAAATAATTTCTACCAGCAATACTGGCCTAGATGAACCGAGGGCAAGTTCCTATATTATTCTGTTGATGACTGCTGGATAGCTCAGAGCCAGAGGTTGGGAGTTCAATTCCCCACTGTGCCTCCTTGATAGAGGCTAGACTTGATGATAAGGTCCCTCCAAGCTCTGCAGTTCGAAATAAAGATGGACATGAACCACCGGTTTGGTGATTCACGGTGGTTCATTTATCAGTCAAAAAGGTGTTTGGCACTTCAAAGCCCCGCCTCCTCTGGTGGGCGCCCACTCAGAGGTACCGGACTGGCTTCCCTGCCCTGCTTCCTCCAGACACTGCCTCTGAGTGGGTGCCCATTGGAGGAGGCGGGGCTTTGAAGTGCCAAACACCTGTTTGGACAATAAATTAACTGGCACGAACCAGCGAACCAGCGAACCAGCAGTTTCTGCCCATCTCGGTTCTAAGAAAAAGATCATACTTGATTATTTTTCTTTTGTTATCTTCAGCTGAACATCCTGAATAGCCAGGACATTTCTGGAAGTAATGATAGATGATGAACAATCAACTGTATGGCAAAAGCAATACGTACTAAGTAAGCACCTAATGAGAAGATAAATTATTCTTTATAAAAGATGGTCCTAGTATTGTTCTCATTATCCAGAGAACATATGATTTACAATTCTCCTCAAAAATAATCATTGACTCATTGATGTCCTAGTGTGATATGGAATGAGGCACTGTCACCGGGCTGTATGGTCTCTGAAATTCATCACAAAACTACATTAAATATCTTATACACCATGTAATTGTCTCCAGCAAACACCGGGAAGGCACTAATTGTGCCGTCAAGAGTTAATTTATTCTCAGCAAGGCTATTCAAGGTAGATATTAATCTCCCAGAGTATGCAACTGTTGTTCAGGTTAAGCCATTCACTGCTCCTAAAACATAAACAAGTCATTGCTTTGAGTAACTTCATACCACTTACCGGCAGGATGGATTTAGAATCTGAGGTGAAAGCGGGGCGGAGAATTATGAAGTGCATGCCCTAAGTACATGGACAGAATATTCCAGAAAGGTGAGGGTAAAATTGTAGTGCTTTTAGTGGTTGCTAGATGAATTGAGGAAGTCTGTGGAAATATCATAAGCATCTTCTCGTATGACTGGCGGGGGTGAGTAAGAGTGGAAAGGATAAGTTGTCTTTTCATATAATTCACTCCTTAGTTGTTGATGGCTTTGCACACTAACAGGACTGATGTAGCTCAGGTTGTTGAAGCACCTGGCTGCAGAGTTGGGGTTGACCGTTGGAGTCTCCATTATACCTCTCAAGGAGATGATGGGCCGGCCAAAATTGCCCAGAAGACGTTCGGTTTGTGCTGTTACATGTTCTTCCACTTACCTATGTGGCTCTGGGCAAGCTGAACCCACTTTGGAGAACTTTGTGCCTAGAAAACATTGGAAAGGGTTGCCGTAAGTTGAAATTATATAGTACCATATAATTATTATGATGGGTCACCAATACAGACACCTTAAGCTTTGCCCAACAGCATATAGGATGGTGAGCTAATGACACTGGGTGAGCTAATAGTAGAACATCTTTCTCACCTACCTTTAAAAGGTCACACCCTTCAGGTAGTGGGAGGGGCATTAAAGCAGGATTGTGGCATTCTCCTCCAGTCTGTACTGGGAGACAGACAGCTTGACCCTTTACACAGAAGGAAGGTCCATTTGGTTCATCAGTACTTTCCAAATGAGCTGCAGCGAATTAAGTGGGAGGAGGGAGAAGAGAGAGAGAGGACATAAAGGACCTGAGAATATGTATCCAGAGTCAGGTCAAATTGATATACCTTGGAGCAGTGGTCCCCAACCTTGGGCGTCCAGTTGTTCTTGGACTTCAACTCCCAGGAATCCTGGCCAGCTGAGGTGGTGGTGAAGGCTTCTGGGAGTTGTAGTGCAATAACATCTGGAGGCCCAAGGTTGGGGACCACTGCCTTGGAGGATTTGAAACAATGACTGTTTGATCATCAATGGTCTCACACCTCATTGGGAAAAAAAGACACTTTTTATCCCATAGATTCTACTTCAACAGTGGTAACTCAGAGTAAGCGTTCATGAAATGAAATAAGCAGTTGGATGAGAACATGATCTCGGACAAACAGCAGGTAGCACATGACTGTTGACTCTCCTGTGTCAATAATAACAGATAATTAGAAAAGGAAATGCTGTAAATACCAAAGCAAAGCTATCTTACTGGTGGCAGGTTTAGAAAATGACTTATTAGAGCACAACAAGGAACGATGGCAAAACATTACAGAGCACAGTGCTTTTATTCTCTAGAAACCTGGTCTCTTCAGAGATACTGTATTTTATCCCTCTCTCCCCTTCAGTTTTCGATTTTCACTCAACCTCCTAGTCATTCATCCTTTAGTGACCATTAGCTATGTCCAGTTATCATTGGACTGTTAAGAACTCTATTAGCTCGCCCCACTGGGCTTCCACTGGGCATTCTGATCAGATTTGGGTAAAGTTAGGGTTTTCAATCAAAACTTCCACAATCCTCCAGACAGTGGTTGAAAAAAGTAGCATTTGTAAGACCTGGAACGGAAATCACATTTTTGTGTAAGGGTGTCTCATTTCGGCCACACGGCAGTGACACTGATGCTTCAATAGTAGGGAACAGAAGGAACAATGGTGTGGTCTGTAGATGCTGGCAGGTCCCTGGGTCTGAGTCTCAAGTCTGAGTTATTAAAAACAAGCTCTTTTCCCCAGAATAAAAAATGGAAAGGGTGGAAACACTGATTTGAGACACTGGAGTGACTTAAGTCTGACTTGACAGTGAGTCCCTTGACTGAGTCCCCATCTGTTATTATAAAGGCATTTATAGGCAAGGTGAAGAAAAGACAGACAGATCCTCATTTTTATATTGTTGTTTAGTCGTTTATTTGTGTCTCACTCTTTGTGACCCCATGGACCAGAGCATACCAGGCCCTCCTGTCTTCCACTGCCTCCCGGAGTTGTGTCAAATTCATGTTGGTCACTTCGATGACACTGTCCCACCATCACATCCTCTGTTGTCCCCTTCTTCTCTTGCCTTCACACTTTCCCAACACCAGCATCTTTTCCAGGGAGTCTTCTCTTCTCATGAGGTGACCAAAGTCTTGGAGCCTCAGCTTCAGGATCTGTCCTTCCAGTGAGCACTCAGGGTTGATTTCCTGCAAAATGGATAGGTTTATTCTCTTTGCAGTCCAGGGGACTCTCAAGAGTCTCCTCCAGCACCACATTTTTATATACTCTAATGTATATACTAATATATACTCTATACCCTCTAATGAGCAACATTTATTGAGCCATCTGTCCTGCTTCTCCTAAACGTGGAGTCAGGAATGGATGATCACCAGGTGGGTCAAATTTCTGGTGTTCCCTTAAAGTCACATGTACTGTAACCTGGGGTTGCTGGCAGACAAGCTGGTTTTGGCCTCTTTGTTCATTCTTGTCATCACAAGTGTCTGGAAGAAATCCTTTCCTCTACAGAATTACCAGTGATCCATCTTTCTGCTTTCTTTTTTTCCAAAAGCAACATAATTTGCAGCTTACTGATTCAACCATGATTTGCTTATGCTCTGCTTACCTAGTTTGGAAATGAAAAATGACAGGTGATTGACGTATTGCAGAAGTAATGTGCTTCTTACAGGAAATCATTTTGGCTAATAGCTGCTGCGGAAACATCTGAATCCAACATCCATGTTGGCCAGCTGCATGTCGCATTCTAGCATCGATGGTCCAAATGAAACTACTGTCTCATCGTGGGTAGATGTTCACAAAAGCTCAGCTGGACCATGTTACAATTCCCAAATGATTTAATTTCCCATGGCAGCCACAACACAATGGTGAGGCTGCCTTTCAGAAGCTCAGGAGAACTAGCACACAATGTAAGTCTTCTACTGGGAAAAACAACAACAACAGAATTCACCTGAACTGGGAAATATGAATTTTTTTTTCATTGCCATTGCAAATCTTGGAGAACTCTTGACACCTGTCTGGAAGGGCTGAGTAACCCTCTGGGAATGGTTTTGGAAAGCAAAGGGGGTTGCAGAGGGGGAAAAGAAGGGTGTTAGCTCCCCATCATCTTGATAAATGAGTGATCTCATTGCAGATTAGAGTGGCGCTTGGCCAAATGGGCAGTACAAAAATTAATCAATCAAACAAACAAACAAAATTAATCAGGCACCCGATTCAGCTCATAGTCTTGCAAACCTTTTTAGGTTTTAGTCCCATTTGTACAGACCCACCCATAAATCTTGACAAAAGTTTTCTGGAATTATTTGCAAGTGGGAAAGGGCCATCCAATTCTCGACCCCGCTATTATGTCCTCTCTCCTCACACTCAACATGGTCCGATGGAGCACTATCAGGAACGTATTGGCCAAGTGTGAAGTTTACCATGATCTGAGGTGGCAAAGTGCACATGTGAATTGGTACTGAAAGCCAGCGGGGGAAAAATGTCACTATAAGCACCGGAAGGAAAATTGCATCAGCTTGTTTACCTCTAGCCACATTCTGCCGTGACTCTGAGCAAAAGAACAGAGACAAAGTCTTGGAAGAGTGCAAAACATTCCTGACGGTGGTTCTTCTACCTGGGTACCATTGCTGATTGACCATCTCTTGACCCACCTCCAGACATGGAAAAGAATTTAATCTGAAGTGACTGAAGTGGGACAAGAGGCTATGAACAGAGAGATTTCTGAGCCAGACCTTTGCTTCTCCATGCTTCCATCTCAAGGGGAAAGCTTTCATTCCAGAAAGATAAGATTAGATACACTTCGGCACAGTTGCATTCCCATCCCCTCCTCCTCCCCACCTAAGTCCAATGACTTTAATTTGGGTGTCGTACAGTTGCCTAGTGATGTCTTCATCAACCGTTCAACAGCACCAGGTCAGGAGCTCAGAGATTTGAATATATAATTTGGCTAATTGACTTGAGTGTCCCTTTTGACCATAGTCAATTTCTACTAATTAGAAATAAGGATCATTAGCTAATGGGTGTTAAGATTGCCGAGGAGGAAACGTTACGGGAAGAACCAAAAGCCACTTTCGGGGGTTGAGATATTGCTCTCCTTGCACCCCTCCCTCTCCTGCCTTATTTAGAGGTGGGAGAAAATATCCTAACTCCTATGGTAAATCAAATGGAAGGTCGGTGGAAACCTCTTGTTGCCTGAAGCATAGATTTGTCATTTGCTCCTGCAAAGGATGCAGTAAAGGCTATGGAGATATTACATGTTGTAGCATCTCATATTGAAGGCGGAGAACATAAGCATCACCCACAGACCCCATGTGGCTATTGGGGGCTCCTGATGTAGTCCACAGGACCTCTTTCCCTCTGTCCCCCATAATTTTTTTTAATCCCTCAGAAAGTCTCCTTTCATCCTTGGTGGGCCATGGTGGCAATTTTTCCCCTCAGTAACTTGAGGCTAGTGTCCTCTGTGAGTCTCTGTACTTCACCTGCATAGCAAAAAGGAATTTTACCAGAAATTCAAAACTTGGCAGCAAAAAATATTATGGAAGCAGGTGTCTATTTTTTGCACTATACAAAAAGCAACGAAAAAGAGCACAGGCAGGGAAGATGACACTCCTTTTACCTGGCCCCTAAAATCTCTGCAAAGAGTTAGAATTTGGGGGGGAGAAAATGAAGTGGAACCAAATTATATATCCCTGTCTCCTGCCAGTCAGAAAAGCAAAGCAAAGCTGGTCCAGCCACAGGGGATCAACCATGTCGAACCTGCTGTTTTCTCGCAGAGCTCCTGCCTAGCTTTTGAGGTTTGCAACCATGACAAATCATGAGTTTCAGAATGCCAGGACACCAGGGATGGGTCATTCTTGTGTACTACTGATCCCAAGAGGGAGGGAAATCCAGAGGGAAAGTGCTTGAGTGACATTTCAACCGACATGTCAGGGAGAAGCTCAGCCACTCTTGGCAGAACGTGGCTGTGTGCTACCTTTCCTGCATCAATGCCATTGCTGTGCTGTTTCTCCATCCTTCTAAGGGAATAGCGGATTGTTTGTTTGTTCTTTTGTTTGTTCGTTTGTTTGTTCATTCGTTCATTCATTTATTCGTTTGTTCGTTCGTTTGTTCGTTCAGTCGGTCAGTTGTTCGTTCGTTCATCCATTTATCTGATGTTGATCTCCTCTTTGTCCCAACACTGGGAATAACGGGTACATGACAGAGTGTTTCAAAGCACGCCATTTAAAGTGCAAGAAATTAATAATATTCCAGCTCAGCAGAACTAATCTACTAATCTCAGGATCGAAGAAGACTTAGGGGAGAGATGACAGCACTTCTCAAAGACGTGAAAAGTAGTCATACAGAAGAGGGACAAGATCTGTTCTTCATCCTCCCAGGGTGCAGGACACATAACAGTGGGCTCAAACTATAAGTAGCCAGATTTAGGTTGAATGCCAGGAAAAACTTCTTAATTATTAGAGAAGTACAACAATGGAACCAATGACCTGGGGAGGTGGTGAATGCTCCAACACTGAAGGCATTCAAGAGAAAAATTGGAGAATTATCTGTCGTATGTGGTTGGATTTGGATTCCCACATTGAGCAGGGGGTTGGACTCCATGGCCTTATCGGTCCCTTCCAACTCTATGATTATAATCGAAACAGTAAAACAGAACCCACATTCCACTTGAAATTCTACAGGAATCTAAGGACATTCATGGAAAAGCTTTCCACGTTTTCCAAGATGCCCATCACACGACTAGTCATGGGATCAATTGCACAACTGGAAGATGACCTTCCATGGGAGAGATAGCTAGGAAAACAGCTCACGCGGCTGGTGCCATTGTCCTTATTCAATTGCGCCACTAGGATTTTAGCCAACACAATTAAAAGCAATCTTAAAATACAAAGTACAGCATCTCCTTATTAAAAGCCATCCCATTGCCAAAAAGCATGACTAAATCAAAAGGGGTTTGCCTGCAGATGGAGAGACAAAAAGAAGATGCCAGTCCAGCTGCTCTTCCATAGGCATTCCATCATCCAGTAGCCATTGTAACTATTGCACATCATGATATTGTTACTCTTGATATACCTGCTTATTGAGATATATAGTTTAACTTTTCTCATGATCGGAATTTATAAACACAATCTTGAAATATTTCGGCTTTGCGAAAGGTGTCACGTTTTCTCTTCACTGCCTTTGTATCCTTTCTATTTTATGGCCCAGCTAAGAGACCAGCGGTAGATGGAGCACAGAATGAATGTCATCATTTAGTAATGTCCTTGCAAGTTGAAATACCTCCTTCCTTGCTTCCAAAATGGGGACAAAAGGTGGCTCACAACAAGTTGAAAAATAGGCATTCAAAACTCCAAGAAGTTAGAAGATAGAAATATCTGATAAGCAGTTGTTGTTGTTTAGTCATTAACTCATGTCTGACTCTTTGTGTCCTCATGAACCAGAGCACTCCAGGCCCTACTGTCTTCCACTGCCTCCCCGAGTTGGGTCAAAGTCATGTTGGTAGCTTCGATGGCATTGCCCATCCATCTCGACCTCCATCGTCTCCTTCTCCTCTTGCCCTCACACTTTCCCAACATCAGGGTCTTTTCCAGGGAGTCTTCTATTCTCATGAGCTGGCTGAAGTATTGGAGCCTCAGCTTCAGGATCTGTCCTTCCAGTGAGCAATTGTACTGTTTGACTAATAAATGTGAGACCTGCATTTATGCCCCACATGGCTAAGAAAGCATAGCTGCTGAATAGATGAGCAGGAACCAGGAAAATGGCAGTTTGTAATGGTTTGTGGTTGATTGTTATTGACAAAATACAAATGTTCACAAAATTTGCAACATAAAGAACCGTTTTGTGGTTCATGCAATTTAGAAATTCCAGGGGTGGTAGAACTTTCCTGTTCACTTTCCTGGAGAGAAATGCTTTGAGGGGAGGGGGGCTATAACAGGACATCCCAAATCCAATCTTTGATAAATTTGGAAGGAGTAAGGGAGTCAACTGAAGACTCACTGCAAGTTTAGGGTCCATAACTCGTGCGGAGGCTGTTATACTGCTCCCAGAATCACATGAACCACAAAGAGCATGAATTGCCAACACTGATAATAGTTTGCCATTTCATTTTATTCTGGGCAGATGCATTTCCACGAAGCGCCTCAAAGTGAACCATAAAATTGCCTGATTCGTGGGAGTTTTTGCTTCATAGTTCATTTCATGCCCATCTCTACCGCTGACCTTTGGCTGACCACTGTCTCTCATCCTCACTTACCTCGCAGACATTTTATGAGAATAAAGCTGGGTGTGGAGAATCATGTACGCATGACTCCCTTGAATGGAGATACAGTATAATAAGTACTTATGTTACAGAAGCAATCTCTTGCATTGTCCTTTCAAGTGGTGAAGAGGATCTTAATTACCATCCACGTGTTTGTCTGGATTTCTCACAAAATGTCCAGTTGTCCATCGCTCAAAAAGTCCAGTCTAGGGCTACTGTCACATAGTTATTCCCACAGGTGATGGCTTTATTATTATTATTATTATTTATTTAATTTATATGCCGCTCACACTACCCAAAGGTCTCTGGGCGGCTTACAGCATTTAAAATGCAATAAAGATATGTACAATTAAAATACAATTAAAATATATATAAAATTGCCATCAGACCCACAGTTAATATTATTTCAGTTAAAAGCCTTCTGTGGCTCAGCTAGAGACTAACTAGAAAGCAACACCTATGTAGCTCCTGAAGAAGAATAGAAATCATTCAAAAATAGAAACAATGAGGAAAACTCCTGCCTGTTTACTGATGGAAATGATTAATGGCAGATAAGAAAGGGAAGCAGTTGGGGGAGTGCTCAGGAAAACTTGTACAATGTGAAATTTGACTAATGCCTGTGTCTTCGAAACCTCAGCAAGCAACAGGAGACCAAAGGACCCACTGATATTTATTTATCCAGTGTTTTCTTTCACATCTTGCCATATGACAACACATGTCAGTGTCAGTCAAGGTCCTGCTGATAACACCTTGAAACCTATGCGGAGGTACAAAAAATAATAATAATAAAGAGTACCACTGTGATTTCAGTGATAAAATACCAATGTAAGCAAAACCTCTTGAGATCCATAATCTCAAATTGTCACAGAATCAGAATTGTTGGTCTTTTTGATAAAAGATGTCAAGTTTCTCCTTCTGGGTCTTGAAGAGAAAGAAACACTTTTTAAAATTCTTATTATTATCATCGTTGCCATCTTTTATTTATTAAAAAAATAAATAAACACACACACAAACCTGGCTGTATAGTCACAAAATCCCATCAATTTTGACACCACAAACCTATCCAAATGAGATCAATGCTCAAATTCCATTTTTTTTCCTGTGGCACATTTATTTCTCCTACAGTGGGACTGAATAATTCTGATTATCGTATTATTCAAAAAAAAAGCTTTGGATTCATAATTAAATCAGGCAGATAATGAATTATCAGTGAAATAATGGGTGGGGTATTTTTTTGTTTGTTCTTTGTTGTTGTTTTTAAAATCTAGTGTGAGATTTGATCTTGTAATGTGATGAATGTCCTCAATTCCTGTTAATTAAAAGGATCCATCTAGAAGCTGGCTAGCCTGTTTAAATATTGCATTGTGTTGTGTTGTGTTTTGCTTTGTTTTATTTTATTTTGTTTGTGTAATGCCCCATTAGTGAACATCCACTACGCTGCGCAGCTTACAGATGAAAACATTAAAACTCTCAGACCCAGCATCACTCCTATATAACAACACAATCAACACAGCAATACACATAACAGTGAAAAGAAAATCTAAATTTAAAAATCAACATTAACAACATCTAGGGAGATGTTCTTAAAGGTGACTCTATTGAGTCCTGCCTTAAGTAATTTTCTAAATAGCAGGAGGAATGGAGCCTGACACATCTTGATCAGGAAGCTTGTCCCACAGAATAAGGGCCACCACCAAGGAGGCCCAGTTCCTCATCAACACCTTTTTGAGCCTCCCTCACTGTGGCCACATTTAACAATGTGACTTTGGAAGAGCGTGTGAAATGGGTAGCTGTTTTCTGATAGAGATTTTCCAACAAGTATCAAGGTCCTTTTCTTCAGAATACTAGGCGTATTGAAAAAGAGGCCTAGACTATTCTTTAGGACTTACTCCCAGGTAAATATTGCAGCGTTACAGACCTTTCTCAGGGAATAAGAGACTACTAAGAACACAATGCACAGCTCAACTTAGAGCGTATCTACCCAGGCATAAACCCAAATGTGACGCCATTTATGCGTGGAAAGCAGGTTTCAGTTCTATGCCCATTCAAAGGTATATGCTACAAGAGGGGGTTTTTTGGGACTGCAAAGCACAGTTTCGCTCCATGCTACAGCTTGCCTGACTGAAAAGCAAAGCTCATTTCCATGCAATGGCTTTCTTCCATGCAAATGCTTCCTTGCTCCTAAGATGTTACCCGTCCTTGAAATAGATGATTATCCTATTCATTTTTATCACAGTAGAGACATGTTGAAATCACCAAGAGAGGAGAGGCTGGTGTAACAATCTTCTTTATGTGACACCCCATTATTTCATTAATCCTTACAAGCCACGCTGGGACATAAGTTAGTAGTAACATCCCCACCCTTTAGATGCCGAAGTTGATGAGATGGCAGTTTGCCGAAGACGACAATGAAAACTGACACTCTGGCAGATTTCCTGCTTCGCAGCTCGGTATCCAAGCCATGCAGATCTAAAGCTCTGAAGACGGGCAGCTGAAAACTGGAGGTAATGAAGCTACATCTTTAAGTCTGGATTAACAAGACTGGTCACCACCCCAAAAAAATAAAACTTGGAAAATAACTTTCTGGTTGTGACCACACTATTCATGGAAGCTGTGCCTTTTTCCCCCACCATCAACATACTGTGTCTTCCTCCCTTTTATGATATTAAATGCTGGACTTTGAGATATTACTGGATGTAGGTGGCAGCCTGCAAGGTGAACAATACACCCAAAGATCATCTTCAGTCAAGAAAATATTCAAGTCAATGGCAGGCAGACAAAGAAAACAAATGTTGTCAAGCAAAGCTGGAGAATGCAGGTGAAGTCAAGTCAACAGATCCAGGTGGAATCACTTTTTGGAGCATAAATATATTAAAATCCAGTCTCAAAAACATCAACAACCAATCCATTTTATCTGTTTTATCTGTTTATTGAGTGCAGGATTGCCTAGGGAAAATAAGGCAGTTTTAACTTGGCACCTAAAAGGGTAGTGCGGTTCACATCAAGCAAATGTACCTGGAAGAGATGGCTCATAGCTGGATGCTCCACAAGGAAAGACTTTATGACTGATTGTCATATGGGGGGGGGGGGAATGGGCCATAAGGGGTGCAACGGATCCAGGCCCTTTCATCTTCATAACATTTAGACTTACAACTCTCATAGCCATGTCAGCTGAGAGGGGTTGATGGGAATAATAGTCCACTGTATGAGGACAGCCAAAGGTTCCCACACCCGGCCACAGAGGGTGCTTCCTTGGACAGAACTATATGTCTCTTATGACAAAGAACATCAATTGTTCCCATTTTTATAACTCTGGGAACACAAGCAATATACGTTTGGCAGGCAATGACCTCGAACACCAGGTGAGAACAACATTGAAAAACCTAGAATGAATTAGACAGCATTACCAAAATGAATAACAGCCAATTAATTTTTTTAAAGGACACCGTGATCTCCAAAAGCCACTGAATCCATTGTTTTTAGACTCTACTGTCATTTCTGTAGGGCAAATTCTTTCATAATGTTTTCGCCACCTACACAGCGAGGGATGAGTCAATATGCTTAGGTTGGCTTCCTCACAGAGGATGGGAGATACCTTTCACCCCGAGCCTGTGCTTCAGACGAGGCTGTTTTTGTTGGCAGGAGAACTTGCTGGCAATTGGCATGAGATGCCAGCTTTGTAATTCTACAACATGGTAACATCATTCTCTAGTGAAGGACAATAGCTGGCTCACACACTGACTGGCCCTCAAGCAATTCTTACCCAGTTTCTGATGGGCTTTCCAAATGTTAACTCTAGTTTCTCACCTAGGAGAGGAAGAAGCTTCTTTTGTATAGGACTTCAGCCCAGGCCATCTGAAGGACCATTCTCAAAAGTCAGTCCTCTTAAGTCTTTCAGGGAGGACTTTCTCTGAATCCAGGCACAGACCTGCTTGATGAAGACATGAGAATCTTCTCCATGGCTGTTCCCAGATTTCCCAGAGACATTAAGGCCCAACAGCTTTAGGTCTGACGATGCACTAAAATAAGTCTTGTTGGACCAACGAAGTTGCATGTTTGTAGAAGCGCTGCTCCTTCTACCTTTTCCAGAGGATACCCCACCTTCCTGGAGTCACAGTCCAAATAAGTGATTTTTCCCCCATTTGTGCATCGCTTTCCAGTGGTTCCAATCTAATTATGATGATGCCCAGCCACCACTGAAGAGGGCAGCCTCTGAGCTTTGTATGCAGAATAGGGCTTCTCCACGCATGCACCCCCAAAATGTAGAACTTAAGAGACCTGAGCCCTTCCCTAACCTCCCTGTGACAGATAAATGATGAACTTGCTTCATTAATCTAATGATGGAATTTCAGGTACAGGGTATTCCCTTTTCATGGCACCGATTCTCTCTCTAATAGTTTCCACAGGCAATCACAGGCAAGGAAAACATGTTGACATGTTGTGTAACAATAGTGTGCCTTTTGCCACAACCCTGAGGTCAAAGCACACAAAGAACTCAACTGTAACTGAAAACTCAGTGACACTCATGTGAACACACACCTGGGTGTGGGTGGGTGTTAAAGTACTTTTAGCGTGTGTGAAATTCGAATTCCTGTAAAGCTGCCAATGGCATTATCAGCTCAACTTTATTATTAATCATATATATGTCCCTTTATGCCCAAGTCAGCTTGAAGGAATAACAGCACTTCGGGTTTGCTGATGTTTGCTCTGCTTCAGTTCATGCCCTCCAGCAGGGCTGATGTACAAATATTTTGGCAAATCCCAATTAACCTAATTAATATACTTTGGCCAAAACTTCTTGCATTTTTATGCCAGCATGATGCAATCAACATCAATCCTGTCATTGTGGTTTTGACTTAGGACAACCCAAAAGAAGGTCTGAGGTATGTGGTTTGCCTTGTCCACATACACACAGACACACACAGAGAGAGAGAGAGAGAGAGAGAGAGAGTTTCCATGGCTAAGCAAGCATTGAGTACATGCTTTCAAACTGCTAGGTTGGCAGGAGCTGGGACAAGTGACAGGAGCTCCCTCCGTCATGTGGATTCGATCTTCCGACAGCTGGTCTTCCGACCTTGCAGCACAGAGGCTTCTGCGGCTTAACCCACAGCGCCACCACGTCCCTTGGTTTTGAAGTTAGCAAGTGCAAATGTTCCCTCAATGCTTTTTTAAAAATAGTGTTTGATCTTGATGCTACTACACAAGGCAAAGCAGATGTCCATCACTGTAGGAATTTTGGTTTGAACAAAAATATATATATATACAACTTCCATACTAATAAATTTTATTTTAATTTTAAAAAGTGTCAAGGAAGGGAAAGACCAGCTTTAAACAACAACAACAACAACAACAACAACAACAACAACAACAACAACAACAACAACAACAACAACAAAACATCCTTCTGAGTTCATTTATGGAAACCTTTTCGTATGTTGCAAGAACCACATAGATTTCCCCTGGACTTGTGAAAATAAAACCCATCATTGCCACTTTGTTCACATTTTAACCTGGCAGAGTCAGAGAAAGTGAAGGAAAGTGAACCTAAGGAAGGAGCAGAGAAGAAGAGAGAAATGCAAAGAAACCTTGCTCTGGAATCATGTAATTATATAAAAGAAAAAAGTCTGTTCATTCAGAGCTGAAGTCCTACCAATATGAACGGTGGAGTAAAACCCATTCAATTCAGTGGCTGGAATCCAATTGCTTAGTCTAGTAAGTTGCATTTGTGTAGACCCATTGAATCAGTGGGTTTTGTTGAGTCAGCTCCTCCATAACTTCCATTGATTCAAATGAGCCTATTCTAGATGTAAGTTACTATGCTAAGCATAGTGATTCACTACCTGTGTCAGAAGCAGGGCAGAACATTATATCTGCAGTAGCGTTGACATCAATTGGAGTGTTGTTGTATTAAAACACAAATGGGGGAAAATGTTGCTTCAGTTGACATAACATCATAAAGAAGAGAGGATACGGCGCTTCTGCTCTCTGTCACGAGCAACAGTGCCAGCTCCAGAACTTTTACCAGTGCTGACATTTCAGACAACGTATGCGTCAACCACATTCAATAATATACCAACTGCGGGTTATTAAGCGTGGGGTAACTTGACCACAGCAATTAAAGGGAGATTAAAGAATAAGCATCAACATGCTCTGTGCTGCAGACTCTACTTTCCCTCGCAACATATGGAGCCCTGAATATTTCAAAGTGTGAAAACCGCACCAGAGGCCCAGAGATTAATCTGTTGAAATCTATTCATTTTCCCTCACTCCGCTTCATTCTTCCTTTTATCCCTGTAGAGTAGCCACTTATAAATAGGAGTTAGTTGCTCTGTTGCCAGTGTCATTGATGCTGTTTTTATGCCTATAAAACACAACAGAGATTGGAAAAGTCACTTTAAAAATTAATAATTCTATCCATGTGCTGTCGAGTCAGTTCACAGTTATGGGGACCCTTTTCCAGGTACTCAGAAATGGTTCACCGTTCCCTTCTTCTGGGGATGCCCTGGGAATGTGCAGCTTGCCCACGGCCACACTGGCTGGCTCTATTCACCGGAGGCACAGCAGGAATCAAACTCTCCACCTCTGCCTTAAACCACTGAGCTATCTCTCCAGCAACAGTACAGTGGTGCCTTGCAAGACAAACGCCTCGCAGGACGAAAAACCCGCAAGACAAATGGTTTTTGCGATCGCTATGGTGCCTCGCAAGACGGCTTCTTTTATGGCCATGCTTCGCAAAATGAATTTTTTTCCAAGACCGATGCCTCGCAAGATAAAAAAAAAAATCATTTGCATTCCTATGGGAAACCACTTTTCGCATGACAGCGTTGCTCGCGGAATGAATTACATTCATCTTGCAAGGCACCATTGTACTAGCAAAATCGCCAGTACATAGCTTTGTTGTTATTATCAAGTCACGTCTGACTTATGGCAACCTCAGTAGAGTTTTTGAGGTACGTGAGATGTTCATGGAGTGCGCTCTCTCTCTCTCTCTCTCTCTCTCTCTCTCACACACACACACACACACACACACACACACACACACACACACACACACACACACAAAGAGAGAGAGAGAGAGTTTCTAAGGCTGAACAGTGCTCTTGAGTCATAGCCCAATACTCTAGGACACACTGGCTCTCAAGAATACACCTTCCTTGATCCCTCTTCCTTTACTACCATGTGAGGAACAAAAGAAGCACATATATCATCCTGCAAATGTCTCAATAATGAGGTGTTGCTGCTGACTTTTCTTTTAGTCCTATGAGCTGCAATAAGCTATTTCTAGCATTTAAAAGATCACACCTAAAAAAAAAAAAATGACTGGTGATGACGTACGAGCTCTGGAAGTGTAAGGAGAAGAAATCCTAAGCCGCTTGAACTGATCTTATAGCTCCTTGAAGAAATGAAACAACAAGAGCATTATCAAAAGGAGGAGGAGTGGCAGTGTCGGGAGACAGACAGAATACCATGCAGGTGAAAATAACAGATACAAATATTTCCAAGTAGCCACAATGGCAGATGAGATCGTATATTATAGCTCTCTCAGTAACTGGATGCCAACCTCTATTATATATATATATTTTTTAAAAATCAAAATGACCACAGAGGCAAGTGATAAACACTAGGGTTATACACTGGGATCAGACAAATCCTAAATTCTGAACCAAATCAGCTTCATTCAGATCAAACTGTATAAATTCTGAACAGATAAGGAATGTCCAGAATTAACAGATCAATTCAGATCCATGGTGCAGGTCAAATCAGAATACTGCTTCAATCTATTAATGTGTTTTCCTAGCTTGTTCCTTTAAGCAGACTTTAATAGTGCCTGGCATGCAAACTAGCTATATGAAATTTCTCTTGATTTTACCTACATGAACACAACAGCAACTTTACAGTATTTATCCCAATATTGCAAACTATGGCTCACATCAACTGATCTCCCAGATCTTAGGGAGAAACATTTCCTGTTTGCTTGTTTGTTCATTCGTTTGTTTGTTCATTCATTCATTCATTCGTTCATATGCCCATCCGTCCCACCCACCCGTCAAGTGGCCAGGCCACTACTTTGGGTGGCTTCAAATATCATAATGTAAACAGATGATAAAACTACAATAATAACCTACTGAAACATCACATTGAGAACCACATCTCTAAATGCAAAATAAATGATACAAAATGTATATATTTTAAAAATTATGATACAAAAGGTACAATAGGTAAAGGTTCCCCTTGACATTGAGTCCAGTTGTGTCTGACTCTAGGGGGCAGTGCTCATCCCCATCTCCAAGCCATAGCGCCAGCATTTGTCCAAAGACAGTTTCCGTGGTCACATGGCCAGTGCGACTAGACACAGAACACCATGACCTTCCCACTGTGGTGGTACCTATTAATCCACTCGCATTATTACATGCTTTCGAACTGCCAGGTTGGCAGGAGCTGGGACAAGCAACGGGTGCTCACTCCGTTGCATGGATTCGATGTTACAACGGCTGGTCTTCTGACCTTGCAGCACAGAGGCTTCTGCAGTTTAACCTGCAGTGCCACCACATCCCTAAAAGGTACTATAGATCACTGGTTCTTAACCTTGGGTTACTCAGGAGTTTTGGACTGCAACTCCCAGAAGCCTTCACCACCAACTGTGCTGGCTGGGGTTTCTGGGAGTTGCAGTTCAAAAACATCCGAGTAATTAAGGTTAAGAACCACTGCTATAGATGATAGCAAAACAGAGACAGTTATTCCAGAATTCACAGAGTCCAGGTGGATATAAAGAAAATTATTCTGGGGTAAAGCTACAGGAGGCCTGTGTAAACTGCCATGTTTTAAGACATTTTCTGAAGTGAAAGAGAGAAGGGGACAGTCACATCTCTGTTGGGAGTGAGTTCCATAATGATTCATTCACCACAGAGAAGGCCCAGTTTCAATCTGTTGATTTCTGTACCTCCCTTGGAGTCGCCACCCATAACATCCAAGTATATGAGGAGTGAGTGGGACGGGTGGTTGTTTTTTTGGAGAGAGAGGCACTCAGACAAGTAGCAAAGTCCTAAATCATTTCCAGCCTGTCTCCCATCCAAGAACTAACCAGACTTCATCCTGTTTAGCTTCTAAAATCAAACGAGAATGTAGATATGAAACCAAAACTATTAAGGCTGTATAAATACTGAAAGATGACCTAACCAGACAAATTGTACGGCCTTTTCTTCATTCTGCGGATGAAGCCTGTAGCTATTCAAGACCTTGAAATTTGGGTGAAAAAAGAGAAAAGACAAAAAGAAAGCTATGAAATCCTCTGGGTTTTCAGAATTTGAACTGAACGGTGAAGACTTGTCTGTCTCTTGATTTTCCCGGCCCTGTTTGTTTCTCATCTCACTCCCCCATGGCCTCCAGGGAACGCCGCCGGATCACATGGAACGACAAGCAACCTGCCAGCCATGCAAATGTTCGAGCTACTTAAGAGGCTGCCTGCAACAGCAGGAGCCAAATAATAGATGGGGCTCGCAAAGGGATTCCTAGGATGACAGGAGGTCAACAGAGAGCCCTCTTTCACCAAGGTTTCACGTCCTCATAAGGTACGGGAAAGGACACGGAATTGTGCCAGCTCCTAAGTGCTTTTGTGGTTCTTCCTCTGTTCATACCTCGGCTGGGATTTGGAGCCACCCGGACCCAGCTTGCTTCAGGATGGGACAATCCAATCTACCAGACCACCCATAATCAATGCCTCTGAGTAGCTCAAGATCATTGGTGAGTGGTCTTGGTAGATCAGGTCTTATGCCCCTCTAGCTTCTGATGCAAAGGACTCTTTGCATGCCCATTCAGGGAAAAAAGAGGCAGGGTCCAGAGTGAGCTGTTTCCTGGTGATCACACAATGCACAGGAGATCACAAACCAGCCTGACCCTTTTTGGTCCAGCAGCTCTTGCTTGATGGGGGGTGCGTGATTCCATATGCAGAAGGGTTACCGTAAGGGAGATTGCTCCCAGCAAAGCAACCCTTTCTGTTGAGGTCAGACATGGTCCTTTCTTGTTGTCTCCTCACATCCTTAACATCTGGCCAGATTCATTTTGGGACTTCTCTGTTCCTCTTCTCTTCCTCCTTCAAGATATTTGTAAGATTGGATTGGCTAATACCGTATTTCCCAGAGATGGGGATGCGGGTTGAGGGACTCACTGTCCA
Organism: Pogona vitticeps; assembly: GCF_051106095.1. Taxonomy (NCBI): domain Eukaryota; kingdom Metazoa; phylum Chordata; class Lepidosauria; order Squamata; family Agamidae; genus Pogona; species Pogona vitticeps. The sequence goes on along the minus strand of NC_135792.1, from coordinate 5,791,294 downwards.
AACTGGACTTAAGTCACACCGATGACTCAATTTGTGACTCAGAACCTGTTCACCCACTCCCTTCTTTCTGTGGAAAAAAAAAGCTTTTTAAAAAAATAGGGACTCAAACTTGGGACTCGGGCCTCAGGACATGATGCCAAAGAGCCAAGATTTGGACTTGGGACTCAGCATAAATCCATATTTCAATTGAGAGACCTTGTTCACTTAATTTCTTTTGTATGCAGATGATGATGACGACGATGACGACGATGATGACAACGACGACGATGAATGACGACGACGACGACGATGACGACGACGATGATAATAATAATAATAATAATAATAATAATAATAATAATAATAATAATAATAATAATAATAATAATAGTCTGCTGTCAGCTCAATTGCAACTTATGGAGTTTTCTAGGTAGAGAAGACTCAGATCATCCCCTTCTACTGGAAGCATCCGCCTAGAGTGGTCGCATAGACCAAATGGGCGGGATACAAATCAAATAAATAATAATAATAATAACTGTGCAGCTTGCCCAAGTCTACACAGGCTGTTTTTTTTCTGGGATCCCTTTCACTCTCATGATTATGATAATGATCAAAAAGGCTTGAGATACTAAACTGTCAGTAATAACTCTCAGAAAGGAAGACAAATAGAAAACATGAGAGAAGATTAATGGCGCAACCACCGCCTGCCTCTAAACCAAACTTCCATCACTTCATACCCTTCAGGGGTTTTGAACAATAACTCTCATTATTCCCAGCCACGGGCAATACTGGCTGGAGATGATGGGTGCTGGAATCCAAAATACTTGAAGGGTGGTAGGCCAAGGAAGATGGTTCTAAAAATGTTATTAATAGTATTCACATTTCTAGATCTCTCCTTCATCAACACTCTTTAGTTTGACACTGAAACTAGGATCACACAAGCAGCATCAACTGACTTTAAACATTGAGTTATATTTATCTTGGAATGCATATGCTTTCTTTCTTTCTTTTTCTTCCTTCCTTTCTATCCTACCTTCTATTCCCCGAGGGGAGCATCTTCCACAAAACACATTTTATTTGCTGGACATTGATCAAACAGGTATCTGTAAATCGTAACCCATTAATCACTTTCCTGTTTATCAGTTCCACCAGTAGAATATGTAAATGGGACGCCTGTCAGCGATAAGAGGAAGTGGAATTTATTCTTCAGATGAGTCCATCTGGAACGGGTGATACCATCTTCCCTAAGACAGTAGGTTATAGAGATAAACCCTTAGTGTTCGCAACACTGGCCTGCCGACAGACCCCCAAAAACGAAATCATAACATCGAAATACAATTGAATTAAAGCTTGCCGAAAGGGAGGAGAGTTTCAGCCGGTTGAACCCTTTCCCTGTTCGCTCACACGGCAGAGAAAAGGTTTTGGGGGTCACAGGAAGAGGAACCAAAGACGCTTTATTAAGAAAGCTTTCCTAATTGTTCTGGAAGCTTAAACGCTTTGAGGAGAAACCAAGGCCTTCCTGTCCCACAACCCTCGCCCAGCTGTAATATCTGTGCCTCACAGCAAAGGATGTAAGGATGACAAAGCTCAAGAGGTAGAGGGATCCCCTTTCATGATATGAATATGGGATCATCTCTCACATGCGGAAAAACAAGGGGTTTGTTCCAAATCTTTATGTACATGCCATCCTTTAATCCTGTAGTTCTCAGCTTTTCATATCTTATGCCCCATTAAGTGTTCTGCCTGAAAACCCACACCCTATCACAAGAGAAGCAAGACACCCCCTTTTACTGAGAAAGACATTATTATAGATTTAGGGGCATTTTGCTCTCATAATTTCTTACTTTTTTAGGACATAAAGCTTCAACACCATGGCCAAAATCCTGTTGTATGATATACCAAACTGCCTTAGAGCAGGCCAAGTGCAATCTATTATGTCAAGCAACAGGATTTTTTTTTTTTTTTTTTTTGGCCAATGTTTGTTATGTAGTAGGTAGAGGGTCAGACCGGGACACAAGAGACCTGGGTTCAAATCCCCGCTTGGCTGTGGGAACTCACCAAGGAGTGGTAATGGCAAGCAACTCCATGGACATCTCACAGATCATGAAAATCCCACTGAAGTTACCTTAAGTCAGAAGTGACTTGACAACACATAACAATGGCTTAAAAAAAGTTTTCACAAATTTTGAAAATTTAGATTACAATCCTTGTTCGTCCAGCTATATCAGTTCTGAGTTTGGGTTACAACCTTTCCCCCCCCCAAAAAAAAAGGGCTCACCTTTAACATATTTCGCACAGCATAGCTATTCTCTGTGTTGTTGAATTTGTTTGGTGGATTAGAGTTTTCTTTTAGTTTGTTTTTTTAATAGAGATGGGCACGAACCGGTTTGTGCCAATTCGTTTTTTGGCCAAATAGGTGTTCTGTGCTTCCCAGCCCCGCCACCTCCAGTGGGTGCCCACTCAGAGGCAGCGCCTGGAGGAGGCAGGGCGGGGAAGCCTGGGTGCTGCCTCTGAGTGGCTGACCACTGGAGGAGGCGGGGCTGGGAAGAGCCAATCACCTATTTGATTGATCTACAAATTGGCATGAATCACTGATTGTTAAAAAAACAAACTAAAAGAAAACTCCAAACCAATTCAACAACACAGGCCATGGTGTTAAAGCCAAAAAGTTCATGACAATTTCTAGTTTTGATGGTAAAGGTAAAGGTTGCCCTTGACATTGAGTCCAGTCGTATCCGACTCTAGGGCACGGTGCTCATCCCTGTTTCCAAGACATAGAGCCAGCTTTTGTCCAAAGGCAATCTTCCGTGGTCATGTGGCCAGTGCGACTAGACACGGAACGCTGTTACCTTCCCACTATGGTGGTCCCTATTTATCTACTTACCTTTTTACATGCTTTCGAACTGCTAGGTTGGCAGGAGCTGGGACAAGCGACAGGAGCTCATTCCATCCCATGGATTCGATCTTACGACAGCTGGTCTTCCACCCTTGCAGCACAGAGGCTTCTGCGGTTTAACCCGCAGCGCCACCACGTCCCTTATAGTTTTGATGAATGCAACCCAAAGTTGTAAATTTAGGAAAGAACTCAAAGTTCACCCAGAAATGAATATAGGAGCAAGCAAATGTCACCATTTCCCCCACAGCTATATGAAACTATATGGAACCGACTTCAATTGTGATAAAAAGTGTTTACTATGCTACTCCTCACACAATCCTCAGATCTGTAGTTGGGGGAGATACTTAAAATTCCCAACTCCAGATTTACTAGTACACTCTGTCAAATTACAGTCCTGAACTACAATGGGATTTACTTCTGAATAAACACCCAGGGGATTGTACTGTTACAAAGGCTAACAAGACTGGAAATCTTAATGTATGTCAGTTAACTTCTGGAAAAAGAATTATCAATATCAGAGTTTGGGGGGGGAGGAAGTGTGCGTGTGTGTGAGGAATAACATACATACATAATGAATGGATTTTGCCCCTGGATAAGAACCTGCCTCTTCTCTCATTTAGTTTGGCAGAACCTGTGCTTTTATAACGAAAGGCAGAATTTTATCACATGGTTTAATTCTTAGCTTGATCACTGCCTCGTAGTGTCCTAAAGCTGTCACCAGAATGTTAAAATTAGACTCGCTCCAAGCATTTTTCAAATGCAGAATGACGTGTGTGGATTTTTTTCCCCAAATCTTTATGAGAAGTAGAACAACCTCATCACCTGTTATTTGTAAACACTCTAATTATTCTGCTGTAAAGATGGATATCACAGGCGAATAAAATTAGAGTTGTCAGACTTACCTTCCCCTGAATGCTATACTATTTTTTTAAAAAAAGAATAAAGGATACAATGTATTCAATGTGCTCTCAGTTTGCTGTCCTCTGAAGATGCCGGCCACAGAGACTGGCGAAACATTAGGAAGAACCACTTTCAGAACAGTTTGCTGTCCTCTGAAGATGCCAGCCACAGAGACTGGCGAAACATTAGGAAGAACCACTTTCAGAACAGTTTGCTGTCCTCTGAAGATGCCAGCCACAGAGACTGGCGAAACATTAGGAAGAACCACTTTCAGAACAGTTTGCTGTCCTCTGAAGATGCCAGCCACAGAGACTGGCGAAACATTAGGAAGAACCACTTTCAGAACAGTTTGCTGTCCTCTGAAGATGCCAGCCACAGAGACTGGCGAAACATTAGGAAGAACCACTTTCAGAACAGTTTGCTGTCCTCTGAAGATGCCAGCCACAGAGACTGGCGAAACATTAGGAAGAACCACTTTCAGAACAGTTTGCTGTCCTCTGAAGATGCCAGCCACAGAGACTGGCGAAACATTAGGAAGAACCACTTTCAGAACAGTTTGCTGTCCTCTGAAGATGCCAGCCACAGAGACTGGCGAAACGTTAGGAAGAACCACTTTCAGAACAGTTTGCTGTTCTCTGAAGATGCCAGCCACAGAGACTGGCGAAACATTAGGAAGAACCACTTTCAGAACAGTTTGCTGTCCTCTGAAGATGCCGGCCACAGAGACTGGCGAAACATTAGGAAGAACCACTTTCAGAACAGTTTGCTGTCCTCTGAAGATGCCGGCCACAGAGACTGGCGAAACGTTAGGAAGAACCACTTTCAGAACAGTTTGCTGTCCTCTGAAGATGCCGGCCACAGAGACTGGCGAAACGTTAGGAAGAACCACTTTCAGAACAGTTTGCTGTCCTCTGAAGATGCCAGCCACAGAGACTGGTGAAACGTTAGGAAGAACCACTTTCAGAACACGGCCAAGAAGCCTGAAAAACCCACAACAACCAATAAAGGATACATCTGTTTAAGGCCAGTGTAGACTGATGGATATGCTGTCAGTGGGGTAATAAATCCATTCCACATTTTAGTTCGTACTTTTCAGGTGCTATAGAAGGTACACAGCATTAGGCCCAAAAAAGATTCAGGAGCATATCTGGGTCCCTTAAATCAGAGGTCCCCAACCCCTGGTCTGCGGCCTGGTACCGGTCCGTGGCCTGATCCGGATTGGGCCACGGAGACAGACTTCCCCCCCTGCATGCACCCCACCACACATAGCCTGTTTCCACCTGTGCGCAAGCACGCCCGCATGAGTGCTGTGCTGCCTATGCGCATGAGCATGTGCGTGCCTCTAAGAGTGCCCCCTGCTCCTTTGCACATGTGCACACAGGCAGGAGGGTGCCCCACCTTTCCCCAGCTGGTCTAAAACGGTTGGGGACTGCTGCCTTAAACTTTGGATTAAAACCCAGAGCCAGTGTACCACCATAGCAACAACCCAACCGCCATCCACCACTGCTCAGAGTTTATAGATGGGTATTAGCACCTCCATGAGGGGGGATCAGGAGCTATTGATCTCTATGTGCTTTGGACTGCAAATTCCATAATCGAACTCCCAACTTCTGGCTCCACAGCCGGAGACCCAAACCACTGAACTATCCAGCCCTCTGAAACCAGGGGAGAGAGAAAAAACAAGTCAAAGATAGGTTTTGAGACTGATGAGTCATTAGCTGATTAAAATGAGACCACTGAGAAGGAGAAAGAGCTAGTGAGGAATTATTTACATAGCCCAGAAGTTGAAGGATCAATAGGGTAGATGGAATCCATGACTTTCCAGATTCAAGGTTTGAATCTGGGCTATGGACGGACTTCTAGTTCAGTCTGGATGTCAGTGCAGGTCTCTGGAATTTCTCCCAAATTAGACTGATTTGTTCTGCATCCAAATCAAATTGTTCCCCCAGATCCAAAGCAATTTGTAAAGCCAATGTATTTGAAAACAAAAAAAAAATATCTATAATTGTTGTGTTGTTTTTGCAATAGTGAAATTCATTGTCATTTTCATCATATTCTTAGAACTGCAGAGCTGGAAGGGACTCTATGTCAAGGAGACACCGTGGGGAATCGAACACCCAACCTCTGCCTAAATCACAGAGCTATCCAGCAGTTCAAAATTCAAAATTTGGAGACTCGATAGACCCAAGAATGTGGGGAGGGGGTTAAGCCTGTTAAATTTCATTTTGCTTCAGCAGCAGACTGAATCAAACTCGGGGCTATTCTGTTTCACTTGGATCTTGGATCCAAAGGAAGAGGCAAATTTGCTTTGGATGAGAATCTGGACACTCCTTTTCAGTCCAGATATCACAAACAAATTGGTTCAAAGCAGGACAATTCAATTCAGAATCTCAGATTTGCCTGCATCTTGGTCTGAACGTATTCCCTGCTGGTTTTTCAGAACTTCTGTCCGAAAACAGACGTTAGACTCCCAGTCGGAGTATGGTAGGTTATCACATTCCCATGCAAAACATCGAGAGAGAGAGAGAGAGAGACAGAGAGACAGAGAGACATCAACAGCAATGTTAGGAGAAACACTTAGAAGGCATTGCTAGAGAGCTAGGTGGAAAGAAGTACATTGTCTGAGACATTGAAGAATGGAAGTAAATGGGAGTGAATGAACTAATTAATGATTAAAGGAAGATTCCCCCCCCCCATCCTCCTCATCTTGGATGCTCTCTCCAGCCTGGCCTCCCAGTTTCAAGCAATCATTCACTGTCAACATATGCCAAGAAATTGATTCAATTAAGATTAGCAGCCTCTGTTGGAGCAGAGGGCTGCATGTGCACACACACACACCAATACACACACACACACAATATCAAAGAGAAATGGCTTCGTTGGGGATGATCATTTCCTTTCCTCCCTTTCTGTGCTCTGGATATGACCCACAAGGGTCCCAGGGATGACCCAGTTATAATGGATCATCAGGTCAACCTAGAGACCAGTTCAAAAGATAAGGAAACCTAATGGACATTTCCACCCCCCACAAATGTGATTTATGGCTTTTCAAGGTACATATACATAGGCTTCAGATCTATTGTAATTTGCTAGTCCAGCACTGAGAACTTTGAAGTACAAGTGTGGTGTGTACATACGAAGATGAATAAATATTTGTTGACCATCAAGACAGGCCCTGGTGGTTGCAAAGATTATGAGAATCCATTGCTGCCTTTTTTAGCCTTTTTTTTTCAGGCATTGTGTTTACTTCCTCCCCCGGCCCTCTGCTCTCCATATACTTATCATCTGCAATGAAAAATGAATGATCAATAAATAAATTCTCCCACTCTGTTGGGTTTGTTAAAAAAAATCAGCAAATGTGGAAGAAATGCCCTAATAAATGGAAGTTTCAACCAATCAGGAATTCTGTTTGGAACAGCAGCCATCTGGATAACTGAAAGAAGCTTAAAAACAGTCATAAAGCTAATACCCTATTCTTGTTGCTTCTGTCTTCTGGTGCATTGTCTTGCACATGGAGGTTCCATAAAGTCCATTAGTTAACAAGCACCGTTCAGACCCCAAATTCCATCAATAGTTCAATGCTTGGCTCTTCAAAGCCAACTACTGGACATTGCTCCATATGTTCAGATTCCTTCTAAACCTAACATGAAAGCCACAGATTCTTCCCAGAAATGTAGTGGACATGTCGAACAGATTAATGTCGAGCAGATTAATGAGGGGCAATGTGTAGCCTGTATAATTAAAAATTGTAAACCGCCCGGAGAGTGCTTGTAGCACTATGGGGCGGTATATAAGTCCAATAAATAAATAAATAAATAAATAAATAAACTGTTTCAGACATAACCACCTTTTCAAAAATCTTTTCTACAGACCTTCCTGCAGCTGCAGTTTTCTGAAAAGAAAGTGACCTGGATAAGTTCTCCCTTCTTTTTACAATTCACTTTTAAACAATCCTAACAGTTTTAGGGCCCTTAATGATTGCCTCTTTGTCGGCCAGATTGCCAATCAAGGATCGCTTAAGGACAAAATAGAATAATTTAACCCTTTATTCAAGGGACAATGCTTAGAATTGCTGCGCTTAGTGTTTGGACACAACGGTCTTTTGGAAGAAAGCTCTTCTACAGAATAGGGTAGCTATATCATTAACAAGCAGGTCTCCTGTGTCTTTAGCTCCCATCTACAATAGCCTAACCTTTGAACTTTTGGCTTTTGCTTTGACCAAAATCACAACCGTTTTAACATTTGGGTTAGTCATTTAAAAAGCTGCAGGTGTGACAGCCGGACAGAGTGGGCCTCTGCAACAGAAGGGAACTCTTGACATAGCACAATGCCCAAGAATTAGCAAAAGCGTTTCAAAAAGTTTAATGTACCGTAATCCGGATCTGTTTTGTCAGCATAGCGGGACTAGAAATGAGTTTATTTGGGCTCACAAGGAATGAGGCCTGCTGACGGAGCAGTCGTTATCGGAGTCAATCAAACGTCAAAGGGACCCGGCTCTTCTGATGCATTCGCTTTGGCCCCCACGGACAACTTTGGGATTTGAAAAAGTTGAAATTCGGTGAACGTGCTCTGGAACCAAACTTTTCTGTTACACAGAGAGCCGGTGCAACATCAGTGTGAGTGCTGGGATTTTTCTTGAGTCTCATTTTTAGGAGACAGGAAAGATGTAACCCAAATAAAGAAATAATTCATAGAAATGAGATAATTGTCTAAAAAGAAAGTTTGTATTTAGGGAATAAGGCAGTAACTGGAAGAGTTCCTGTAAACATAATCTATGATTACCTACATTACTAATTCAATTCTGCTTTCATGTTTGGATGTGTTTAACTGGGCTTTCATGTTACAATTGTTGGGTTTTTATTTGTATCTTAAATCTTCTGAGCCAACGTGAGTCCTAGTTTTGAAGAGAAACAAAGGGATAGAAACCACATAAGCAAATAAATATAGTAGAGTCACCACCACCTAAAGAATGGAACTCCAATTCGGTCTAAAATATCTGCTAGTAGTATCCTTTCACCAGTTCACTAGTTCTGTATCCAGATTCTGCAGACAGCCCGTCCATTGTGTAGATCAGTGGTTCCCAACCTTGGGTCTTCAGATGTTCCAGAAACCTTCACCAGCACAGCTAGTGGTGAAGGCTTCAGTGGAGTTTTAATCCAAAAAGATCTCATGACTCAAGGTTGAGTACCACGCATGCAGATAATTCTGCTTGAATATTATAGCAAAGCTCCATTCAACCATTGCAGTAACTGACACATTATCCAGTAAGTCACTGCATAAGAAAAAACTTTGATCTTATAAAAAGGACGTGTTTCATGATCACCGCCTATCTGTACAGTGGAGGCTGAGCAAAGGCTTGTTAGCCAATAGTCTGCCAACAATCAACAGAATGCTGTCCTTTCTTTGTTGAATTGTGATTTGGAATTGCCCCTTTTTTGTGTTGATTATTTTTAAAAAAAAACAACTTGCAAGTGTAACCCCCATGAAAGATTGGTTCAACCCAAAGGGGTGGGACTAAGAAAAACAAGCAGGGCTGTGAGTAAGAGATTTGAATCGGAAAGATTCAAATTTAAATTAATGATAATCGCTGAAGAGGTGGGAGCTGTTGTTGGCAGTTAGACTTACCAACTTGGGGCCTTACCAACGTAGCTTTAATTCCTATCTGTTTGTGTTGGAGTGGGTGAATCCACATAGTGAATTCATGTCTATAAAACTGAATTGATATTTTATTCTAGTGTTTTGAAGATTCTGCATGTAGAGCCGTTTCTTCTATGTTATGGATACCCAAACCAGTGGAGAAAACTATCTTGGAATTTTGTCCAAATTTGCATTCAAAAGCACACTGGAACTGTGATGTTCTACAAGCTACTTCTGCAATGGTGCTCTTGCTGAGGTTGCACACGTTGTAGTCTTTCGGTCTTGTTATAATCACTCATGCTGTCTGTTCTATAACTGTTAATAAGAGGTGTCTCGTTTGATGACACTGTGTTTGCAAGATTCGTCAGTAGATATCTAAGTAAACGAATAGCCCCATAGAACTTAGAAAGTGTTACGTAAGTCTCCTTGAACTCCAGCTTGGGGTGGGGGGTTTGGGAAGGTGGGAATGGAAATCGAGCAAAATAACACGAGGCCAACTCGTCAGCAACCTCAGTTTGGTTTGCAAATTTTTTGTTAGCAATGCTACTCCTTTCACCCATTTGCAACTTTGCTCTTTGAAGGGAACATCTTGATTCAATTGGCGGTCTATGCTTAATTACATGGGGGGGGGGAGAGGAGATTGGCGGGAGGAGGCAATGGGCTTGTTTATCTCCCTTGAACAGGGTCTCAGTGGTGATCATTTGTTATCTTTGGTGTGAAATGTAGGCCGACAACAATTAATGCTTCCCAGCCCAGAAGCTCTACAGCTTTCCTGGGGTGACGGGGGGGGGGGGAGGAGGAGGAGGCGAAAGGAGAAGGTGGGGAGGCAGGCTGGTTGGAGCAACATAATTCCTATCAGGCGGCCCCCTTTCGGCCCAAACAGCCTTCCTGTCACTCATTATGTGAGAGCAGCAGAAGAGTAACAGCGGCAGCTGACAAACCCTGCCTGGTGCCTCCCCAGAGCCCCCCCTGTGATAAAGCGCCCCTGCTTTGTGGTGTAATCAGCTTGCAGTACATGCATTACTTCCTAATGAGAGCCGTGTTTAAACAAGTGTATAGAACACATCTGTCCGAGCGCTGGGATTTGAATCCGTGTGACCAATTCAACATCTGAAAGTTAAATTAATGGTAAAGAGTTTAATTGTGAGTAAACAATGCCGCATTAAGGAGCAGTAAACACAGCGGTGGGGAAACTCAAAAGACGGAGTCGTCAATCACAGATGGGGCTGCTTCGGTGCTTTCCTTAATGGCTTTCCCCCAGCTGTACCTGAGAACTGTGTGAGTTCACTGGAACGGCTGTCTTCCCTTCCCTGGTTTGCTCAGGCATGGCTTCGTTTTTAAAAAATAAGGCATAGCCCATTCACATCACAAGTATAGCAGCGGGCAGGTATATCAGGGTGGGCATAGGGTGGCCTGGCATTCTTCTCCCCCACCCGTTTTATTTTTCCAAATCTGGAAATAGATTCTCAGCTACTTTTGGTTTTCTGTTTCAAGCTGCTGGTGCTTGCTTGCTTGCTTGCTTGCCTGCCTGCCTGCCTGCCTGCCTGCCTGCCTGCTTGCCTGCTTGCTTGCCTGCTTGCTTGCCTGCTTGCTTGCCTGCTTGCTTGCTTGCTTGCTTGCTTGCTTGCTTGCTTGCTTGCTTGCTTTCAGTTGGAAAGGATGGCTTCCGGAGGTTTGTGGGCATTGGAGGCATTATATAGCTTGGGTTCAGGCTATCTGAAGGATCACATGGGCCTTTCTCAGCTCTTAACATCTTCTGGGAAAGCTCTTCTATTTCTACAATTTCCCCAAGCTCATTCGTTAAGGACACGAGAGAAAGCCATCTTCGTGGCAGCTCCCAAGCTTTGGGACGGATGGCTCCAAGAAGCCAGATTGGCCTCCTCCATCTTGTCCTTCCATCATCAAGCAAACACCTTCCTTTTCAGGCAGGCTTGTGAGCAGTAAGTGTCTCACAAATGCTTTGTTTATTAACCTGTCCATTTTGGAATGTTTTAAACATGTTTTTTAAATTGTTTTTTAAGCTCGATATATGTTTAATTGTTTCTTAATGTGATATTCAGTTTCTTAACAGTTTCAGTTGTTGTCAGCCACCTTGGATCATCTATGGAAAGAATGGTGCCACATCAATCAATCAATCAATCAATTTGGCCCTCCAGACCTAGTCCTACTGATTATGAACCAAGACAATGATAATAACTAGAGCTATTTGTGCCTATTGTTTTTGCTTTTGGATTCCAACTCCTAGAATTCCCCAGAGATTCACCAGACAGAATTCTGGGAGTTCATGCCTACAGAGAAATACCTACAGACATATGCATTTCACTCGCCTGAAACAGGGCCTATCTTCCTAGCTGTTTCAGGCCTAATTCCTGTATAAAAAGGAAACGGTCCCAATGCTTCCTGGAAGGTCTAAGTCTTTGTGGGAGGTGTAGTCTTGCAACCTATTAGGCTCTCTATAGCAGTGGTCTCCAACCTTGGGCCTCCAGATGTTCTTGGACTACCAGAAGCCTTCACTGCCACCTCTGCTGGCCAGGATTTCTGGGAGTTGAAGTCCAAGAACATCTGGAGGCCCAAGGTAGGGGACCATTACTCTATAGGACACACCACCACCCCCCAAAAAGCTGCACCTCTCATGCAGACCTAGACCTCCCATAAAACACTGGAGAACTTACCTAGTTATGTTTTAATAGTTTAATTTACTAGCTGAATTCCAGTAGCAAGTCGAAACGATGGTAGGTCCATTGAATCAATGGAACTTACAGAGGAGTTGACTCATCAGATCTCTACTGGTTCAATGGGCCTACTCTAGTTGTAGCTGACTACTGGATCACAACTGCTGTGTTGCAACCTCTATCTGTTTTTAACATCTGTCATCAGCAGCCTTGGGTCATGAATTGAGAAAAAATTGCGCATAGATTAAATAGCTAACTAAGAAAATAACTTACTCTACTAACAGCCCGTTCTAATTACTAGTTTTTATGTGAGAATACTATGGTTTAGCAACCTCTATTGTTTTCTTTTTTCTTTTTCCTGACAGCTGGTCTCAGGGATACTCCAAGATGGAGAGCGATCTCGGTTTCCTCAACTTCAGGAGGAAAACTCTGAATTATGGGTGATTTAAGTGATGGATGAGAAGTCTTTATCTTGAAATGTTTTGAAAGATATGCTGGAGAATTCACATACCCCGCAGCTGTCACACCGAACATCTGCCATGATCACATCCCATCACCATCATATTAAAAAGGAGTTTGAAATGCTTTCTGATTTTCACCTTAACAATTAGTGTTCAGCTGTTCTTTATCCGAAAAGGATATGCAGTAAAACAATCGGCTCATTCAGTAGAAGATCACATTGGATAATAAGTCAAAAGCAACGATCACAACAATAACAGGAGGCATGATACAATTCCACAGCAAACAGCAAGGAGCTGACAGAGTGGCTGAAATCCTTGTACACAAATGGCACAACTGTTGGAAGCCAATTGCCATACGTCAATTAATCAATCAATTAATTTAACATATATACCGCCCAATCAGTTCATTTAATGCATATAGTGCCCAACAGTGCAATGTGAACTTTCTTTACAATAATCTGAGCAACTTGGCAGGCAACACAAGGAGCCTCGTGGCACAGTGGCTAAACTGCAGTACTGCAGCCAAAACTCTGCTCACAACCTGGGTTCAATCCCAGGTAGCCGGCTCAAGGTTCACGCAGCCTTCCATCCTTCCAAGGTTGGTAGCCTGAGTACCCAGCTTGCTGGGGGAAAGCCAATGTGTAGCCTGCATAATTAAACTGTAAACTGCTCAGAGAGTGCTTCAAGTGCTATGAGATAGTATAGAAGCAGCACCGTTTTTAATAATAATTGCGGAGCTGGAAGGGACCCATATGGATCATCGGGTCCAGGCCCTGTCAAGGAGGCAAAGTAGAGCACTGGACTCCCAACCTCTGGCTCCACAGCCAGATGCCAAAGCCACTGAGCTGTCCAGAAGTTTGCAACAGATAAGCCAGGGTCGTGCAGTAAATTTTACTCGCCTGGAGCCTGGTTTGCAGCCTGGGGAGATCAGATGTGGCCTGGAAAGTTTGCTGCCGGGTGGCCAAAAAGGGAGAGACATCAGCACTCAGGAAAGTACAGGTGTTGCTGGCCTGGGGGACCTGAGGACTTCTCAATTTGGTCCACCAAGCTGGCAGAGAAGAGAGCTCCAGTCTCTTCTCTGCGAGTCTCCAAGCAGACTTTCTCTGTAAATACATGAAGTGAGGTTTTTTTGAAATGCTGAGGAGTGTAAGGACCTGAGACCACTATCCTTTTAGCAGGCTATGCAGCAATGTTCTTGTTAACTGATGGTGGGGTTACAACATAAGAGCCATCATGTGAATCATATAGCTCATATCCAGGTCTCCAGTGCAAGGGTTATGAATCCGCTCAACTCATAGTTTCTTTGCTGAAAAACAAAATTGACAGCTTTTGTAGGGAAGAACTGCCTAATTACATAGCTTGCAATTCAAGTTTTAAAAAAACTTTAAAAGAGCAAACATTTATGTAAAAAAAAAAAACAACACCCACCCTCATTCCACCACACAGATGGGGGAATATAGCTTTATTTCCTTTATTATTCTTCCTCTTCTACTAACTGTGGAAGTCCATTCTCACTCTTTATTGATTTTGGTCTCCAGACGGCATATGAATGACAGACTGTATTAAGACAACGCTAGCTGAAATGTCACCTCCATCAATATCACAAGGCAATGCTAAGTGAGCAGCCCTTTGCTGTTTAGTGATGCCTGTACACCTGTCTATTAAATGCCTTAAGAAGGAAAAAAAATAACCTTTTCTGGGGGTGGGGGGGAATGCGGAGGGGGGGTTAGTAGGTGGGCTTCTAAATGCTTCTCTGCATGAAGTCTACGGGGAAGATCTCCATTTCAGAAAATAAGACCGATGAGCTGTCTCCAGCTGTTTCCTTGATCACTCTGTCATGAAGCAGGAGGAAAGAGACAATACTTGTTTGTTTAAGGTAAACTCCCCCACCACGGATTGTCCCAATTAGGAAAAAGAAGTAAATAAGAAGAAAATCGCCATTCTGTCAACTACAGGCCCAACAGAAATGCAGTCAAGATCTCCCGCAGTGTACCCAAACTCAGAGGCCCTTCTTCCTTGACTACCAACCAAGGCAAGTCAATGCCCCCCAAGCTGGAGGGGAGAAATCCAGGGTGGTACTCCTACCTGTGTTGGGGCTAAGCCATTTTTCCATGATGGGTGATGCTTCTGAGGAACTACAAAGCACACTCCTCCCTTTGTAGCTCCTCTCTTTTGACCAAGTCTTTTTACTTTAGCCCGATCACTAAAGAAAAAGTTACATGACAATTCCCACATTCCCTAAGTAATCTTCGCCTGGCTAAAAGGTTAAGACAGCTCTCCTCAAGTTAGTGTCATAGCAGTATTAAGCTAAAACACATTTGGTACTTGGGTACAATGCATTTTCCCCATTCACTTATCCACTACTGGGAACGTCTTAGAAATGTAGTGTTCGTCCTTAGAAAATGACCTGGTTTTCATGGCACAGTAAGAGATCTAGAACCCACAAGTTGCAAGAGTTGAATTTTCAGACTATACTTCCCAACCTGCATGGCTAGCCAGGATTGTGGGAGTTGGAATCCGCAAAAGATTACTTTTTTCAGGCTCTAGGAAATGGACCGACAGCCAAGAAATCATGGTGGAGAAAAATTCCTGATGCCTGCTGTCTCCTATCACAGTGGGCCCCGACCTTGGGCATCCAGATGTTCATGGACTTCAACTCCTAGAAATCCTGGCCACCACAGCTAATGGTGAAGACTTTAGTCCAAGAACATCTGGAGACCCATGATTGGGAACCAGGTTTAAGGAAGTTCAGAGAAAACCAGTTGGCTAAGGGCTCTCCTTAGCCCTGAACTAAGATTTGCTTTTATTAATTGTGGGAAACATTGATCCAAATAGCATTTGCTTGTGGCCCATAATGAATCTGCCCATCCTTGAAGCATGTGGTCACTAAACCAGCATCCACTTCAAAGCATCCATTCTTGACCAACCTTAGCAGTACATCTCTTATTAAAAATGAAGCCTTCATTCCTACTCGTTTGTTCAGAAGAAAACATGACGAAATTCCCTAAGACTCAATCCTTCATACATCTGAATGGGATTGGTAAGGAAAAAAATTGAGTGATAAAACTGTCAGGATTTTTTCCCCAAAAAAAGAGAGACACACACACACCCCAAACCCCTAAAGAATTTGGTTTGACTCTCATAGACCAGAAGTTGACAGTCAGAAAACAGATTATCTTCTGTTGACATTTAAGCTTTTTCATGTATGGCCCTTTGTTTACATAACCTTCATCTTTTCTCATTAGCCCTCATTCCTTTTATTTTAATGAGGGCAATTCCCCCATCTTCCAAAGTGGACACCCCATACAATCTGCCCCCCTCCCCCGAAATTCACTCGGTATGCCCTTTTGGAAAAAAGGATCCCCCCACTGACAAACAAACAACCGAGCCATACTTTACACATGTATCCTCTGTAACTAATACAATCTGCCAATTTGCCAAAGGGCAGAAAACCTTTAAGCTCCATTTATTTGCCTTTGCTGCTGAGCGATGTCAACTCGGGTGGCGAAGACTCAAGCAGAGAGCTCCAGGCAGAGAAACAGAGGGGAAGGGGAGAGGAAAAATGCCATGTTGTAGCTCAAAAACCACCACCACCACAAAAAAAATCCAGACCCATACACACCTCATGGGCTGGTGCTGCCATTTTCCTAATCGGCTTGCATTTCACTGTCCCTGTGCTAAATAAAAAGGCTTAACTTAGTGTCAAAAATTTCACTGGTTCATGATGGAGGAGGGGCAGGGTAATTAAAAGAAGGCTCAAGGAGTCACCCAGTTGATCCCCCCCTCCCGTCCCCGCCTGCAATCCTGAACAGATTGGAAGGCTTTGGCTTCTTGAACCTCTCAGCACGTCTCAAAAACTGGAGACAAACAACGAAAGGTGTTAATAGCTTTACAGAGGGAGCACCATGCTGATAGATTACCCATTAGAGTTCTCCACTCGCAGCGAAATGGCAAATAGGTTTGATCAATTTGATTTTAATGGAAAGTGGGCCTCTGAGAAGAAGCACGGAGCAAAGTGTGGGTCTTTTTGTTGCTAATGTGTCTGGAAGGGAGGGAAAAAAGCACTTAATTGAGGTCATAATAATATTAGCGGTGATTGCCATCAATAATTCAGGCGTATTTATTACTACACGGGTAAAGTCCTGTCAACCAGGAGCGGCCAGGCCTTTTGTCACATGTTAACATACAGCTTGACTTTGGCTGTTGAAATAGATTTCAACAGCAGTCATTTGGTAAGTGGGATCATGAGAGCTACTGATATTCTTCCTGGGGCCCAAATACACATACATACACACACACACTGCATATATATACATGTATACCTATAGGTATACATGGAAAAAGACCCTAATGTTAGGAAAGTGTGAAGGCAAGAAGAAAAGGGGATGACAGAGGATGAGATGGTTGGACAGGGTCATTGAAGCGACCAACATGACTTTGACCCAACTCCGGGAGGCAGTGGAAGACAGGAGGGCCTGGCATGCTCTGGTCCATGGGGTCACAAAGAGTCGCACAGGACTTAATGACTAAACAGCAACAGCAACAGCAACAGCAACAGCAACAGCAACAGCAACAACAACAACAACAACAACAACAACAACAACAACAACAACAACAACAACAACAACAACATACCTATAGGCAGCTGACTGGGTGGCTCAATGAGTTAGGTCTCCAGCTGTTGAGTCAGGGGTTGTGGGTTCGATTCCCTACTGGGCCTCCTATGAGTAATGCCCAGCCTGTGTGGCCTTGGGCAAGCTGCACAGTTCCAGGGTACCCCCAGAAGAAAGGGGATGGTAAACCATTTCTGAATATTCTCTACCTGGAAAACACCAAAAAGGGTAACTATAAGTGAGAATTGATTTGATGGCACACAATTATTATTAGACCAATGTGTGTGTGTTTCGTGCTGTCAAGTAGGAAATGACTTATAGCAACCCTATTTGCTATAGCAACCCCCATTTCGATGTAAGTGAGACATTTGAGATTTAGATGTTTAGAGATATTTAAGGTTTTATTTTGTCCACTCCCCCATGGGGCTGAGTAGAGATGTGAACCGTATTCTCCAGAGCATATACATATATGGATATGTGCAGATATACAGTGAGAATGGCCAATTCCTATTGCCCACTTATGTCTGTGTAAGTTGTGCTAGCACACTGCAACTCATTAAGAAAGTGACAATGTGGTTCTTGGGCATCTGCCAGATGGCGTGCCCTGGAATGCAACCTGCACCTGGTTCATAAGCAGCCGTTCGTTACCGAGACTCCCATACTTTCCTTTATGCAAGCATTTTGCTGTTCGCTTCTTGTTCTGCGCAGGAAACTGCCATGTCCTCTGCAGCTCTGCGCCCTTTCTGCTTGAATCCTAGGCAGGAAATGTGCCACCCTGTGCAGGAATTGCAATAATGCTACACAGCTTGGTTTTCCTTCCCGGTGGTGTGTGTGTGCTTTTTTTTTTTAAGGACCACATTCTTTCCTAGCAATTCCACTAAATTTTCTAGACAGGAATTGCAAAACATAGGGCATGACCACATGGGGGAATTTGGAGAAATCCGCTTCACACTTAAAAGGTTTGTATGTTTAATAGGGTCTAGTTTGTCTTGTACTTGAGCAATCCTTTTACTCACCTGGGAGCCATTTTTCTTCTTCCACAAGAAGGTTCCAGACAGCTCTTCAGATCACTCTGATTTGCACTCCTTTTGATTATTGACACCCATATCCCATCCCCACAACTTTTATTGATAAAATAAAGTAAGTGACATAGCGCTACAGCAATGCACCAATCTAGTGTAATATGCATATTAAACACACTGTGCCAAAAGACATCTCCAATGTATTAGAATTGAGCTGCTTCAGTTAGGAAAATAATTAAAATGAAGAGGACAAAAATAGAGGAGGGGGTCTCTCCATCCCCCCCCCCCGTTTTAATGGCACAAAACTGCCCATAGCTCTGTTTGCAAATTAACCAAGTGAACGGGCTACAGAACAGGATAACGAATGAGGTGTGCTCCCAATTGCACCGAATAAGCTGAAGCTCTAGCATCATGCTAGAAAGGAGCAAGATGTGGTCACCAAAAGCAAATCAAGCTTAAGTCTGATCACTTCTTACACGCTCTTTCTCCAGAAGGAGAAAAGAGTACAACTTTTCTCTGTTCCTCTCTGAGACCATAAAGCTGAGAGATTCCTGTGTCCAGCAGTGGCCATAGTAGGAGTATTATTTCTGAAAGAATGGTTGAACAGCCCAGCCTAAGTTACGAATCTGCCATAGAGAAACACAATTTCAACTCCTTTGCATGATTTAGCACCCATCCAGCAGGAGAACCATAAATCTTATCTCTCTGCACACTTGCGGTCACTCATGATTAGTTATCTCCTCTGTAGAAAAAAAAAAGATATATCAAAAGAAAATCTAACTGAATGCGTAATTGTACAGTCACAAACCCTCTTTCTGAAGTTTAAAATTCTAAATGTATTAGCCTCATAAAATGCCTCATTAATCTGGGTGTCTTAAAATGACATACTTCTCCAGTAACGAGGTGTTATATGTGGGAAATGCATGACAGGATGGGGAAAAAGTGGGAAAATTTAACTTGCTAGAATATCCATTTTTTTTAAAAAAGGAGATTTTTATTTTCAAAAAATCAAGTGGCATTTATTTTATTCATTAATATCCCAAACACTAATAAAATCAAAACCACTTTTGATATATATTTTTAGAAATAATAGGCATTTCCTCCTCAAATACCAATCTTACTTTTTCATAACACCCCCAGCATGCAAATATTTTAAATAATAATGATAATTATTTATGGTCGCTTTTAAATGTGTTTTAGTATTGATTTTAATTACAGTTTTTAGTATAATACTTGTTTAATTATTATGTAATACCTGTATACTTACTGCTTTTTGCTCTTAAATTTCATCTTTGAAATGATTTAGTTTTAAAAAACCCAGTTTATGAATGTGAGATATTGAGCTTCTGTACCCACCATTCAAAAAGCCACAATATTGTTCCTGCGTTGCCAGCAGGAGAAAGGATGGCAAGCTTTAGATAGATAGATAGATAGATAGATAGATAGATAGATAGATAGATAGATAGATAGATAGATAGATAGATAGATAGATAGATAGATAGATAGATAGATAGATAGATAGATAGATAGATAGATAGATAGATAGATAGATACCATTCCTACATGGTGAAACAGACCAATGGACTCAAATGTGTTTTTACAGTACAACTGTCATTGCTATATGTAATTTTTCTTCCCAGTGTTTCATTCTGAATATTTTTCTGATCTTCCAAAGCATGTTGTGTTATTTTTTTCCTCTTTTGATAATAATATATATTTATTACCTTGCCTCCTCCTCTAGTCTTTACTGGAAACATACCCATCAGATGAGTGTGTAGGTTTTGACATACTGTATATTGCATCTACCCCTTATGCCAGCCTCCGATGGTTGGAACCACTGAGAAAGAAACCTGCTTCTCTGGGTGTATCTCCGCTCCTTCATCTTCATATCTCCACCCTGGATTCATTTTCTGGACCACAAGAGTGATGGAATGGAAGAGCAAGCATTTATCTGTATATATGTCTTCATCACACCAACATGGAACCAAGCAGGAGGAGGCTAGGCTGGACCTGTCAGATTTCTCCTTCTACCTGTAAATGATTTGCTCATGACATTTTGTATTAATTGACTGAATTATGATTGATTGATTGATTGATTGATTGATTGATTGATTGATTGATTGATTGGTTGATTGGTTGGTTGGTTGGTTGGTTGGTTGGTTGGTTGGTTGGTTGGTTGGTTGGTTGGTTGGTTGGTTGGTTGGTTGAACTTATATTAGTGGTAAAAACCACTCTGGGTGGTTTACATCCAGAGAGAGAAACAACATAAAATAAAAGAAATCTGAATATAATAAGAGACAACCACCACATATAATCAAATAAAGCAGCCATCAAAAAAAAATCAATGGAAAGCCAAGCAATGGCAAACAGGCAACACAAAATAGTCACTCCGTGCTACATTAAGAGAGGGTGATCTCAAAGGCTTCAATAAACAGTCTTGTTTTACGCATCTGCTACAAGGCTGTGAGGGAGAGAGTCAGGTGTATCTCCACTGGGCGCACATTGCACAGGGATGGGGCCACCACCGAGAAGGCCCTGTTTCTGGTTGATCACTTCCTGGCCTCCCTCAGTGTGGCAATCCAGAGAATCATGCTTTGGAGCCATGCTTATTATTTCTGGCAAAGCTTTGATCCTTTTCACAGTCAGGGTCAGGATTCAAATCACCCATGGTTCTCCAACTCCTCTTGATGAGCGCCAGCTTTCCCAACCGCAAGAAGATGAGGGATTTTGGAGAGATGGGAACACATTCATGTTGTTGGGATAAACTCATTCAGGAGGTTTCAGCAAATCAAAGCTGAAAGAGGTATTTATCCTAAGGAGGATATTGATGGAAAACCAAAAAAAAAAAAAGAGGAATAAAATATGTACTTCAAGTCAGGAGGAAAGAATGAAGACATGAGTGAATAGCAGTTTCTCTTGTTTTAAATGAAGGGAAGTAAAAAGGCCGGTGTCTACATTTCAAGGACTTGCAGTCGTCCCTTGATACACAGGGCTCCCAAGGAGCCTCGTGGCACAGTGGTTGAACCCCACTACAGTACTGCAG
This sequence comes from Pogona vitticeps, assembly GCF_051106095.1. NCBI lineage: Eukaryota > Metazoa > Chordata > Lepidosauria > Squamata > Agamidae > Pogona > Pogona vitticeps. Next base: position 5,770,071 of record NC_135792.1, on the reverse strand, counting down.
CTAAAGCTCTGCTCAGGACCCGAGTTTAATCCTTGGTAGCTGGCTCAAGATTGACTCAGCCTTCCATCTTTCCAAGGTCAGTAAATGGAACTGGGACATTTTTCTTTTGGAAAGTATCACTATGTCAGCCCTGTGGCACAGTGGTTAAACTGCAGTACTGCAGTCAAGCCTCCGCTCACTATCTGGTTCAATCCCAACCTGGTTCAATCCCAGGTAGCCAGCTCAAGGTCAACTCAGCCTTCCATTCTTCCAAAGTCAGTAAATTGAACTGGAATATTTTTTTTTCTTTTTGAAATTATCACTATATCAGTCTCATGGTGCAGCGATTGAACTGCAGTACTGCAGTCAGGCCTCTACTCACCATTTGAGTTCAGTCCCAAAGGATTCAGGGAGCCGGCTCAAGGTTGACTCAGCCCTCCATCCTTCTGAAGTCGGTAAATTGAGTACACAGCTTGCTGGGGGGGGGTGAGGAAATGCATAGCCTGCATAATTAAAATATAAATTGTCCAGAGAGTGCTTTGTGTGCTATGGGGTGGTATATAAGCAGCACACTTTGCTTTTACACAATTAAGGTACACAGCATTTTTTAAAAAAAGAGCACAACATTGTTTACAGGGGTTGCAAAATTGTTCATCGGAGATCGCCACCCCAGCCTCCGTTGTACGGTCAGACTGTGGCAGCATCAAAAATGCTAATAGATGCCTCTGCACATTAGTCCCCCATTTAAGTAACTGGGAATCATGTATATTTAAAAACCATCTCTCTGTAGTTTTAATTATCTCAGTCTGCAGGGGAATAAGGAGGGGAGAAAAAGGGAACTGCTCCTCCAGTCCAGAGACCCAAATGAAAGCATTTGCCCACTGACAGCTAAGATGTCTGTCCTAGCTTGTCAGATTCCCAGTCAAATTTGCATTGAAAAGGCAGCTTTAAATATACTTAAAATAAAATAAAAGAGAGGGAGGGAGGGAGAGGGAGAGCATTTGCATCTCATTTGCTACACTGGCAGTCTTAAAGTTTTATCGGAATAAAGACATGTCAAATGGATTTATTATAGTTAAGCTGATAGCTTTTAAAATCGACACAGGAACATCAGCTAAATTCTACAGAGTAAATGGTAGAAGCTAATGGCATTTAGGGGCTGAGCATCATTTACTTAAAAACCATAGCGCCCATGATTTTCTTTTAATGCTGCTGTTGTTTGCAGGGGTTTTTTTTAGGGGGGGATGGGGTTCCATTTGTAGCCACCACCACCAGAACATGTCAGGGAATGACATACTGCTGACAAACTTCACCAGATCTGGATCCAGGATGGGTGGACCAAGATTTCAAAGGCATCCCCCGCATTCAAAATGCTAAACTTCAAGCCAATGACTGTATGATACCTTGCACTGACTAAAAAGCCAGGTCACATCACCAGCTTTATAGACCCAGATGGAGTTTTTTGGCTCCTTGTATTCATTCATTCATTCATTCATTCATTCATTCATTCATTCATTCATTCATTCATTCATTCATTCATTCATTCATTTATACCCCACCCATATAGTCAACTGACTACTCTGGGTGGCTAACAACATATAAAATGAACAATTTAAAATATAGAAACAAAGTACAGTAATGCATCAAAAGACAATATGATCCATATGATGCCATCTGATTCTTGAAAAATTGGTAACTGCAGTACCTTCTCCCAACCATCTGCAGTGGGGGCAGTACAGAGCAGCAAATACAAACAGAAAAGGGCTTATCCTGATTTGAACCAGTGGCCCATTCTGCCCCTGATGGTCTTCTCCAACTAATGGCAGCTCTCGAAGATGATGGCTTCAAGTTTTAGCGCTGAACCTGGAAACCTTGACATGAAAGCGGGGCCTCTATGACTGTGTGATGGGTCTTCCTCATCAGCTGAACTTATAAAAGTATGAACTCCCTCTTCACTGCACTGCAGCTCCCATGAAGAACTGCAGAGACGGACCTGAGCCCATGGAAAGGGTGCACCATTCTGCCACCGGATGCCATCAAAGAGATACATACAACTGTATGTATAGTGTGTAGTAAGAACATGTCTAGAGATGGGCACAACCCTGCAATGTTGTGTATTCCTTTCCCCCACCTCCTTGGTCAATGACCCACTCCTCCCTTCTTCCTCTTTGGCTGTTCAACCAGTCCCCGGCAGGAGCACAGGTTTGCCTGCCAGCGACTGGTTGAACAGCTGAAGAGGTGGAGGAGAAGAGTGCATGTGGGGGATGCCATCAGGGAGGCAGGGGAAGGGAACGTGCGGCACACATAACAAAACTGGCACAAACCTCCAGACCAAGGTCCGTGCCCATCTCTAAACATACCTCTAGAAGCCTACTCTCTTCCAAGTGAGTCCAGCGCACACATAAAGTTGCAAGCATCTGACCATTTTCTCCTTCTGCTGAATGCGTAGGGCTAAGGGTTTTCAAGCAGAAATAGAGGGTGCCCTTCGGATTGGTTGGCAATTCTGGGTACCAAATATTATGGGTTGGAGAGAGAGACTTTGAAGCTCGTTAACCTGCCCATAAGTCTGTGTTTACACAAGGCATAACTGCTCCATTTGGGGTTGACTGGCTTCCCTCTCCATCTCTGTAAAATTGCTCCATGACTGCATCCGACATTTCAATGTCTTTCAGCTTTCATGACCCGGATCCCCTAACATCAGAACGGCTCCAAAATGGGATCTGGAGGAAACCAACAAGTCTCCAGGGGAACTGGAAACTTTATAAGGTTGAGCCCTTCAAGAGCAACGAGAAAATACTGTGCATTGTGCTAAGTCCCCTCCTTCAGACATACTGTAGAGGCTGTAAATTGTTCTTTTTAATAAAAAAGAAATAAATTTACCTTCTGAGTGCCATTTTTTTAAAAAAACCACTGCAACAGGGATTTTTGCAGGAGACAGCCTGGTGGAATTCCAGTTAACAGCTTAATTTTCCTCCCGATAAAAAAAAAGACAAAAAGTTCCTTTCAGTAAAAATAAAATTAACGCGGTCAGCAAAAGTGATCTATTGCGACCTCTGCCCTGAGCTTAATTGTTCACAAAGGACTAACAGTACAACTGGCAAATCAATGCCTTACACAGAGCGATGGGGCTTGGTAGCTTGGGAGAAAGTGACAGACTGTCAAAAATGTTTCATACGAACTTTTAAGCAAACCTTTATTCAATACAGCCCAGCCTAGCCCCACCCCAAAGCTGCCCTTTTTGCACCAGAGGGTCCCGGGCAAATCTTTATGGAAGTGGACAAAGATTGAGCAAAAGAACACCATTCTATACAAAATCCCGTTCATTCCAAGGGGGTCTGAAGTCAATGCTTTTGGAACAAAATTATCCTTTTGGGAGATTCCCATTTGCAACTATAAAACTGTTCCACATTTGTTGTTGTTTCAATTTATTCACCACCCATAGCACTAAAGCACTCTCTGGGTTACAAGATATTCAAGGAACATTTTGCCTTACCCTCACCCCCCCCCAACCTCTTGTGACCTGGGTACTCAATTTACCAACCTCAGAAGGATGGAAGATGGAGTCTACCTTGGGCCAGCTACCTGAGTCCTTCAGGATTGTGACAGAGGCTTGACTGCATTACTGCAGTTTAACCACTGTGCCATGAGCCTGATACAGTGATAATTTTTAAAAAAGTTCCTGTTTATCCTCTCGTGCACTTTTCACTTCCCCAAGAATTGAGACAGTGCTGGAATGTGGACTTAGAGCTATCTGAGAAGAGTTCTGGTGGGAGTAATAGTTGGTTAAGTTACCAACAGTGGCTGTCAAGTCTCAGGGCACTGGGTGAAATCACAGGGAATTGTTATGCCTCCCCAGACCTCCAGTTGGGTAAATAAATATCAGAATGTGTACTGGAGGAGGTGGGGGCTTGTTTTTATTGCATTTGATACTTTTCATTCTTGGTTTCCCATTTCCTCTCCCCTCCCAACTGGTGCCAGGGCTCACAGGTGGAGCACAAGCATGGTTGAACATGTGTCGTGCACATATTTGTTTAGGAGGCAGCACAGAAAAGGTACATTCTCCATCTCATTCTTTCATGTTGTTGTTGTTTAGTCATTAAGTCATGTCCGACTCTTCATGACCCCATGGACCAGAGCACGCCAGGCCCTCCTGTCTTCCACCACCTCCTGGAGTTTCGTCAAATTCATGTTTCTAGCTTCCATGATGCTGTCCAAGCATCTCATCCTCTGTCATCCCCTTCTCCTCTTGCCTTCACACTTTCCCAACATCAGGGTCTTTTCCAGGGAATCTTCTCTTCTCATGAGTTGGCCAAAGTATTGGAGCCTCAGCTTCAGGATCCAGTGAGCACTCAGGGTTGATTTCCTTCAGAATGGATAGATTTGTTCTCTTTGCAGTCCAGGGGACTCTCAAGAGCCTCCTCCAGCACCACAATTCAAAAGCATCAATTCTTTGACTCTTTCATACATGCACTTGTTCATACACACATGTAATGCACGCATACTATTTTGCCCTTGTTACACAAGGGTATAACTCCTGGGGCATCGGAAAGCCCCACCTTCTGCTTTTAGGTGCTGGCCGAGAAATCTCAGAGGATGACAAGCTGTTCCACTCACCATGTACAAGTGGAGCAAAAAGGCACTGAAATTACCTGTTTCGTATTCCACATCAGAACCCCAATGAGAGATGGTAGAGTTGGGATGGTAGAGTTGGCACAGTACAGTTGAGATGAGCAATCGTGGTCTTCCAGAAATGTTTAGACTTCCAACTCTTATCAAACTTCACACTCAGCTTTGCTTACTTGCTCCCCTGGGAACCATGGGCTAAAAAAAACAGAAACATCTGGAGCATGACACTTTTCAACTACTGTAGCAGGTACATTGGTTGAATTGTCATACAAGAGTGGGATACCTAAAGTATGCTCTTGACTCAGATGAAAAATACTGGCCAAAAATTGTGGAGCTGTAGCTGGCTGGATAGCTCAGTGATTTTAGTCTCTGGCTGCGGACCCAGAGGCTGAGAGTTCGATTCCCCGCTCTGGCTCCTGGGAGAAGAGCCAGCCTATGTGGCCTTGGGCAAGCTCCACAGTCCCAGGGCAACCCCAGGAGAAGGGAAGGGTCAACCACTTCTGAGTACTCTTTACCTAGAAAACCCTGAAAAGGCTTGCCGTAAGTCAGAATTGACTTGATAGCACATGATTATTATTTATTATCATCATTTAATGAATTGCAGTCTCCAGACACCAAGTTTGGGTTATCTCTTTGGTTCAATCTAGAGGAATAAAGAAAACCATCCCAACACACAACATACAGAAATCTTTGGAAGTCAGATGAGGCACAAATGGAGTCAATAAATAAATCAATGAATGCATTCTTTCTTCAACTTCCCTGGTATCCATTGGTAACTCATTGTTCTCTTGACGTCAGTTGAGAGTCGCTCCTGAATTTTGCCTAGGGAGAACTCTGATGTGATTTTTCAGGATTCCACTCAAGGGAAGCACCTATGCGAATTGGGGGGGGGGTACACCTTCTCAGTCATTGTAGCCTTGAGTCTATTACCTTTTGAAATTAGAGTATCAAGCATTCGGTCCCAAAAGTCAACGTAATATCATTATCCCACTTCAGCACAAAGAAAGATGGTGGAAACCTTAGTGAGTTTAATTTGTTGCTAAATCTGGATTACACTGTTTGTGTGAGGTGAGGTAGAATTATCTCCTCTTTCCTCCATCTCTCTCCCTCTCTTTTGAGCCTCTGTCTTTCTGTGATCTACTGGCAAAGTATATGATTGGATTTCAGCTTGACAAAACCTTAAAACGGCACGCCTATTGTGCCTGAGCTAAGCCTAGATTCACCGAACGGAGGCAGTCCCTCTGTTGCTCTTTTGGGGCCTTCCAATCATTCCCCTGCTATTATATGCACGTTGATGAAAGAGTAATAGGATTAGAAAGTCTCATCTGTGAAATGCTATAATTGTCACATTGGGCGCCTTGACAAAAGGGGCCAAGCAACCGAGAGGTGCCCCTCAAAGCAAAGGCATGTTCAACACTTTACCGGTGAGAACCAGGAGCAGCTGTGAAGCCCAAAAAACCCAACGCATCCCAGATTTTTTTAAAAAATAGCAATAATAACATCATCACTTAGAGCTATTTCACACCTGCAGAGACATCGCTTGGCTTCTCGAGAGATGATTCCCGGAGTCTTGGGATGCCATTCTCAAGGTTGCTAAGCAGTTGATTTAATGTGCAGTAGAGGGCAAACCCTCCTGGTTGACGTCACAGCTGCTTCTGAGGGGCATGGCTGCCCACCGTTCTTCTTTCTCATAGGTGATAGAGAGCTTGCATAGAGCCTTTCCTTAGGCCAGTTATAATGGCATGATGGAACCACTGTCCTACCTGAACTCTGTCAACTATCTGTATACTGTCACTATCTGTGAGCTTGTAATGTTAATAAAAGCACAGTCCTCCTTGGGCAGGGCAGAATGTATTGGCAGAATTCATTGGGAACCCATTCGGTGTTCTTCTGCCTCTTCTACTAGCCGCCCACCAGGAGCACTGCGGGCAGACATCCCTGTGTGTGTGGCTGACTTCTTTAACTTCTGTCTCTAAGAGACTATTTGCTATCCTAATTATCTAGTGATCATCACAAAGCCCATCAGCCTTCTCATTTCGTGACCACAACACTGGAGGCATAATGGAAGACACTGGATGACATGCTACCTTGCAAAGCTATGCATCTGAGAATGGATATGAAAGTTCTTTGCATGGGTTGTGTGTTGGTTTTAAAAATGAGATATCTGCTCCGGGTCGTTCACATCTACCAGTCATTAAATGACAAATACGGAGCAAGTGAAACCGGGTTTTAATATCTGAGGTTCCAAGGATCATTGAATAGGTTTGGGCACTTTAAAAAACTCTTTTGTTTCCTTCACATACATGAACTAGACCGGTGGTCCCCCAACCTTGGACCTCTAGGTGTTCTTGGACTACAACTCCCGGAAGCCTTCACCACCACCTCTGCTGGCCAAGATTTCTGGGAGTTGAAGTTCAAGAACATCTGGAGGCTGAAGGCTGGGGACCACTGAACTAGACTATCCCATAATAGAAACGCATGGGACGTACAAACCCTCCTATTTCAGGTAGAATAGCCACTTTCAAAGAAGGCGAGAGATGCCAGCGGTTGGCGTAAAATTACATATGTCAACATGGAATTAAAGTTAGAAATTACTTTTATAATTTAGACAGAATTTCAGTGTATCCCCCTCAGAGGGGGTCTTGGAATGAAAGAGACCGGGCAAGCCTTATTTGGGATGCTCAGCCTGCTAACTGGTAGGCGAGCAACTTCAAGGACCTCGATCTCTCTCTTCTTAATCGACTTTGGGCACTTCACGTTTATCTTAATCTCCTCCCTCCTGCTCACCAATTTAACATAGATGGTGGATTTAATGAGAGAATGACTGCCAGGGTAAAAGGATCCTTGTGGTGTAAAGTGGCTGTTTGGGAGCTCAGTGGGACTTGGCAGGACTTGGGTTCTTGGTGGAACTTCCAGATCTTCAGAAGAACCCCTGGTCTAAAACTCTACCCTCATAAACCACAGACCTTTCTTTACAAGTAGCTCCAGAATGCCACCCACCACCATGAACTCAAGAAATCCTCCAACTTTACCTGGTTTCTAGCTCCTGCATTGTTACATGTCCTGCACCTATTACAATATAGGTGCAGGACATGTAACAATGGGCCCGTGCTACAGATTTCGGCTGAACGTCAGGAAAAACGTTAGGAAAAAACATCTTTACTGTTCGAGCAGTATGACAAGGGAACAAATTATCTCAGTAGGTGCTGAGTGCTCCAACACTGGATGCATTCAAGAGAAAATTAGAGAATTATCTCTCAGATTTTCGTGGATTTGGATTCCTGCCTTGAGCCTTATACGCCCCTTCCAAGTCAATTATTCTATGACTCTATGATATTGGATAAAACCAGGGCGCGATCTCAGATCCTCAGGTACCAGCTTTGCTATCGATTGCTCGCTAGCATTTGGGTTCCAAAGCACTTTCTGTTCTCTTCTTTCCTCCGGGCGGTACCTATCATCCTTTCTAGAAACAAAAATTCTTTGAATTTCGATGCTCTTTTTTCCGTGAAGCAGAAGGGTCGTGAAAGAGCCCAGGCTTCATTTACCACTGATTATTTTCGCTCCGAGTCTTCCACTCTGCTAATAGGTTTCAATGGAAAAGGCCAAAAGCTGAAATTTATTTTTAATTTACAATTTTCATTATCCTGCTCCTTCGGCTCAGAACTGCACTCCCACAAGGCCAGCTATTAACTCCGTAACACAGTATAGCAGAGTAAGATCGTTTAAAAGGGTTCTTTCTTCTCTCTCTCTCTCTCTCTCTCTCTCTCTCTCTCTCTAGCAAGAGATACCACTACAGGAAATAGTGAATAACACCATAAAACTTTCCTCTGGTTTCCTATAATTTCATAGTCTTTGGGAGTTCACCTTTTGTCCCACCAGTAAGGTAAATGTGGCAATATTTTGGAGGAAACCTAACAGAAGCCAACGTAAAAGAGGAACATCTAAGTAAAATATGGTACGAAGTGTCTCTTTTTATAGAAAGCAGTCATCCCTTTGAAGGAAGGACCAGTCCCTTTCATAAGGACCCCTCTGTCTGAAGAGCTGCCCAGTCCAACGATGATGAAAGGACCTTAAGGAGGAAGATCAGAGACTTCAGCATTGCCTGTCCACATGGTCAAGCGAGAGACGCAAACAGTAAGTCAACTGGGCGCCCTCTTCCTCCCTTGATTGAGATGTGTCGGAATTCTGCTGAGATAAGGAAAAATCATCTCTGATTTGGGTCCCTGGATGGCTTGATTCAGTTAGCAATTTGGGTTTAGGCCAAATCTGAGGTGTCCCTATTAAAGAAAATGAGCATATGCAAAAAAAAGCTGATTAGATGAAGAAAACTTTTACAATCTCCTTAAATATGCCCCTATTTGCGATCAATGAAGTATCGAAATGGCTGGTTCCATTGCAGAATCCTTGCCTCCCAAATTGTACAGTGGGGTCCCACTTTAGATCTGTTGTCCTCCAAGGATACCCAGCGGACACCTCCCTCCCCAAGCAAAATAGAAGATTTCCAACAGGACCACCAACCACAAAAAGCTTCTCTCCTTTTTTATTAGATGAACTCAATTTTCTTCTGCAGGTGATTAAATGTAAAATCTTCGCCAGACCAAAAGGCCCTCTGTTCCAGCCTTAAAATCTAATTCCAAAGAGTTTGACGAAGCACTGGTTTAACACGGGCCAGCAGCCTATCGACAGGGTGTTAATTTCAAATTGTGTCAGCGTTTCCTGCCCTGAGTGCTAATGCCAATTAGCACCTTACTGCATAACCTCAACATTTCTCCCCTTATTAACAGAGAGAGGCCAAACTCCTGCATTCAAAAAGGTCCTCCTTTGCCACAAGGAGAAGACATGTCATTACGAAAACAGAAAGATGTGAAGAGCTTAGGAGGAGTCTACTTAAGGAACTGTTTTCTCTCTCTGTCTCTCTCTCTCTCTCTCCACCCTTATTTTTGGTACAAGCGTGTGCATCATGTAGGAGAAGCTAATTATCATTAATAATAATAACCGGAGAACAGCAGAACTGAAAAGGAGCCTACAGATCATTGATTCCAGCCCCAGTCAAGGAGGCCCACAGGGGAATCGAACTCACAACCTCTGGATCTGCAATCAGATGCCTTAAACCGATGAGCTATCTAGTAAGAAGGTACCACCTCTGACCATAAGTCTGCATAAGCAGACTTACTTCTGGGCTGTACACGTGCCTGGTGGTTTGACTGTTGCCTCTGAGTGTGCGCCTATAGCAGCCGTAGGGGTGGAGGCGACAGGAACAGTTAAGACTCCTGCCACGAATTGGGAAAACAAATTGCAAAGCAGTTCGTTTTTTCCAGGGGTTCGTCGTGGTTCGTGGTTCATGCCTAATCACCGTTTTTCTGGTTCATGCCAATCCCTACACAGAACCAAACTTTATAGAAGCCAGTTCCCTACATTCCCTTCCTCAGCACATTACAATGCTGTTATCTCTCACAACTCAGATATTTACGTCAAACATGAGTTAAAACAACTCATAAAACAACTCAAAAAAACAACAACAACCCACTAATGTTAATTTTCTTAACAGCCTAAACACTACAATATTGACTTTATATCTCACAACTGCTTGGCCCGGGATGGTCTCCTACCATGCTTTACACTAAAAAAACATGTAACAATATGTTTATGAAGCTGAAAGAGCACTGCCTGGTTTGGCAGGGCAAGAGGTTCATTCCATAAACTAAGCCAGGAGGTTTAATTCCAAGAAGCAGAGATAAAACCACTCTCAAAACATACATTCACATACACACATGTCAGATAGTATCACACAGTTGTTTTAAAAAGCCTGCAGAACATCTTTCAACCTCTTTCAGTCAGAAATATCAATCCACTCCATGGATCATATTTTTATGTCTCCGACTTATGCCTACTCAAGTACATCCAGGTATAGCATTGCAACTGCCTATTGCTTCTCGGAGATGACATTGAATTGAAATTATGTACAGGCACTGGATTGTTGGAGTTGCAACAATTATCCTGTCGGGTTCCCTGCAAATTGACTCAGATCTTGGCTACAAAGAGTAGTGCCCCTGTTTCTGCATCAGGTTCGACACACTTGAATTCAATTTCAAGATATCCAACTATGCAACATGCAGCTAAGCAGACATATTTTTCTTTGGAAGATGATTTTTTTAAAAAACACTCACAAGCGACATGTTAATTTTGAATTGATTCCGATCATGATTTTAAAGATTGTTTTAGCATGTGTGCTCACCTGTTCAGAGTAGATTGTGTCTGTGGGGTGTGTCAAGTATTGGATGCCAGGATCATGGGTTTTAGGCCACAGGATCCCTTGCAGTCCAAACTGTTATATATATTGATGTGACAGATAGATTTTGCTTATTTTCAATATTTTTAATTTTTTAAAAATGTATTTCAAACTGCCATAGTGCTAGATTGATGTGACAGATAGAATATATGTATTCTATCTGTCACATCAATCTAGCACTATGCCACTTTGAAATACATTTTTAAAAACTGAAAATATTTTAAAAAATAAGCGAAATGAACAAAAATACAGTTTACAACAGTGGCACACGATTCTCTATAAGAGGACAAAAACACCACAGCAGAAGAACTTGGCTTTGGGCCATGATGAGGGACCCAGAAAAATCTGAATCTGGAGCACTGAGGTTCCAGTTTGGCTTATAAAAGCCACAATTGTGAAGCCTGTGTAGCCTCCATGACTTGATATATGACACAGCTTTCAACCGGAATAAAAGTTATCCCAAGAGGAAACACACACTAGCACAAAACCCACATGATTCCAAACTAACAAAACCTCTGATTCAGCTCCCCATTCATTTCTACAGCATAGCCACGCCCTTAGCTAATGAATGCCACCCAGCCTGTACTAGCCGACCACACCTTTGGTGTACTCTCTTCAAGAGCTAGAGCCTTTCTATATTTTTTTTAAAAAATGGGTTCCAAATATGCTGTGGGGGGTTTTTAAAAAAGGAGTGGAAGAGCATTAGGTCTTCATTTTGGAGCAACCCCTGAACTTGGAGGGGGAAGAGGGTCTTCTGTCTGGAGCCAAAGCTGCTGCATGTCTCCATTTAATTAGCAACCTCTTAAAATGACTAATTTGTATGAGCAAATATTTCTTAGCAGTTTCATAATACCGCAACTCATGTTTCTTGGCACTCAGCACAAAAAGAAAAAGGCAACAACATCCAAACATGTTGAAATCGACGCGGGCCATGCCTTTCCTTATTTTGACATGGGAAAAGGTGCCAGGTGGAATGAACATTGAACCGTAAAGGCTATGCGAGGCAATGAATTTCAGGGAAATGCACCCAGCTGTTGCACTCCTAGCAGCCGGCAGTGAATCAGGTTCTTCAAGGTTCACTTGGAGTTCTTCAGGAGTCCGCAAGTAACAACATCACCCAGAAAGCTGTTTCTCAGAGCACCACCTGGTCCTCCTTTAAAAGAGGACGGACAGATGTGAGTCAATGGCTGTTGCTCAAAAGGACATAAAAGTGGACAACTGAATTAATTTGGCAGCTGTATGGACATCAGCTGGAGCCACATGACACGTCTCTGGGCTGTGGAATTTGATAAAGTGGACTTCTATAACAGAATGCTATTTCTCAAGGTGTCGTGTAATGTTACACCTGCATAATTGTGCTGGGTGATCTGCCTCAACCACAAGGACTACACAGTTTGATTGTACAATCAACCATGTGGTTTGCATTTCAACTGATGGCGCAATGTCCCACCAGAAGTGCCTCGTAAATAGCATTCCTCTTTTATTACAATTGTAGCTACTGCTGGCATAACACTGAGCACTAATAACTCTCATACTAATATATGTTACATTTGCATGTGTCTATCTACCTTCTTTTGCCTGAACCTTTCCAATAGGAAGCTGCAAGGAAGAGAAGGTGATGAATCCTGTTTGGGAAATCCACCATGAGAAAGAACTGCAACTACTTTAACAGGAAACTTTGAATAACTCTTTCCTCCTATGGAAATTACTTCTCTATCTTGACTTGCTCTGGCAAGCAAATCTATATCTATAATCTCCGCTGTCCTCTGAGACCTGTTTTCATTTCTAACAATCAACACAACTTATTTGAAGGGACAGGGCAAAGCCTGGTGTACCACAAAGACTTGGGCGCCAATGAGAATGTATGGCAGTTTTCAAAGTTCAGCAGCATGCACCACAAGAGTGGGACAGAGAACACAAATGTTCCCAAGATGGTCAATCTGATATTATCCTTGTATCTCTCTTAGCTTCCTTCAGAGCTCTAGATGTGTTGATGAACATGTGTGGATAATAAGAGCTCTCCTGATCTAGTAAAAGAAGCATCCATGTTGCATCTTTTCCACAGTGGACAGCAGGACTATCTTCCAACTTCCTTCCTCCAATTCCTGCTCTTTGCTTAACTTGCCATATCATCATCTTTAGTACAGTGTCCACAACAGGACAGTCAAGACATCCTTTCTCCCATCCAGAGACCAACTCTAGAAAGCAGCACTGATGCATTTTTTCTTTATCACCTCCAGCATCAGGAGCCATTACAAACCTCCTCATTAAATCTCCACCCCAAAGCCAGCTTGTATACAGGCTACATAATGCTTAATAAATTACACTCCACCCTCTAAAAAAGTAATGTGGTTAATATATGACACTAAATTGTTTATAATTAAAGGTAGCCTTGTTATGGCTGGAATGTTCTAACACGAAACCATTAATAAAGGTAATAAAATTACCTTGCTTAAGTGAATTACACATACAGTTATTATTCATATAATACCCACATATTAATACTTCCAACCACATCGGTGAGTAGAGGCCCGGTTGGGTTTGTGGATGAACTCGCCTATTTAACGTTCCTCTGGTTTGCTTGTAAATGTTATAACTCCACTGAATTCTGAGATATAGGAATTAAATTTGGTACATATCATCTATTCCAGTGGTCCCCAACCTTGGGCCTCCAGATGTTCTTGGATGTCAACTCCCAGAAATCCTGGCCAGCACAGGTGGTGGTGAAGGCTTCTGGGAGTTGTAATCCAAGAATATCTGGAGGCCCAAGGTTGGGGACCACTGATCTGTTCCACTATTGGCTAAACTCCTGTGGCCATTTTTCAAAGGAACATGGAAAATGTGTTAAAATATATAATATTGTCCTCAACAAATCTGCATAATCACAGGAAGATCAGATATGGAGGCTCTTCTAGTCACGTCTACCTCAATTCCATACAGGGATGGGGACTTGAGTCACGAGACTTGCAATCAAGTTGGACTTAAGTTGCACCAATGACTTGATTCAAACTCAACATTTCCCCCCCCCAATGACTTGGACTCAACGCATGACTTGTAACCAACCCACCTCCCTCCCTTTTTTCTGGAGTGGGGACCTTGTTTTTAATAGGGACTCAGACTTGGGGGTTGGGGCTTGGTACCAAGAACCCATACTTAAACTTAGAACTCAGACCCAATGACTTGTCAACATCCCTGCTTCCATAAGAGGTAGTGACTAAGGATGGTTTCTGATCAACCTCAAGAAAGGCATAAATACACCACAGCTGAAATGCTTCTTGTTTTCAGGCTATTATATCAGTGGTTCCCAACCTTGAGTCCCCAGATGTTCTTGGACTAAAAGTCCCTGAAGCTTTCATCACTAGCTAAGCAGACCAGGATATCTGGCAATTGTAGACCAAGAACATCTGGGGACCTAAGGTTGGGAACGAGTGATTCTCAGCCTTTGGTCAGTCACATGTTTTCAAGTTCCACTTCCAAAGTCCCCAATAACTGGCCATGCAACCTGGTGTTTCCATGAGTTATGGTTCAACACATCTGAAAGGAGCAAGGTTAACAATTACTGGTCTTCTGTATAGGTACAAAATAAGTTCCATCCCCAAAATAACAGAGATACACCCTTGCACGATGAACTACGTAACACCATGTAAGAAACAGGTGACTAATGTAAATAAGCAAGTCTGCAGTTGAAATGCCAGATCCATCATGTTGAACTTGCCTCTAGTGTTTTAAAAGAGCAATGGTCTTCATTGTAGGGGTATGGCTAGAACTTTAGGAATAATTCATAGATTCATATGTTGCTTGATGGACTTAGAGTCACTTTCACTTCTGTGATGGCCTGAAATCAAGAAATCTAAGCCAGTGGCTAAAATCCTGTTGTGTATGTTACACTGCTTAAGACTGATGATATCATTAGCCACGGCAATATTTCATAATAAAGCATTTCCAATTTCTTCCCTGAAAATCCTGAGATTCCTGTTGAATCTGTTTAAATGCCTCAAAATCATGGGAGTGGGGGGATATAGGATGAAGGAGGTGAGTCGTTAATTACTAAAAATTGCAGCCATCAGGATGACTTTAGCAGTGGTAATGAATCCCTCCCAATGGCTTTCAAATTATGAAATGGATTCCACAGGAACCTAAAGACTTTCAGAGGAGAATTTGGAAATGTTCTCTATTTTTTTAAAAAAAATAAAATAGCACTGTAGCTGATGACATCATCAGCCTTCCTTGTAGGCCACAGGATATCAACTACTGTATGCTAATGCCATTCTTGTGTGCTTTAACCACGGCCAGCAAGATGTGGTGTTTTGCACTTCTGACAGGGAGTAAGAGGAACTTGGGATTCATCCTCAAGCTGGCCATCGGCTCGTTGGGTGGGCCTTTGGTGTGTCCCTGTTTCTCGATCTCATTTCTTCATCTGTAGAATGGAATGAGCACCTCCCTCCAGGATTCTGATGGGAAGCAATCGGGAGCATAAAGCCATTTAAAATCCCCATATCAGTGGCGATCTGTGATTTAAATGGGATAATCTTAAATACCTAGTTGGGAATTGCTGGCCTACCTACTTCTGAAACGCTACCCAGACTTTCTTGTGATCTTGTGAGCAGCACAAAGTCAGTGGTGGGAAAGCTGAGGAACTAGAAGGTGGCTTGCCTTGCCCCAAAGCTATAAAGGAAGTTAGTCAGCAGCAATTCTTGGCTGTCTTCCTTTGCTGGCTAACCCAATGAAATAGCACTTTCTTTTGGTTTTTAGATATGGCGCAAACATTCTTGCTTCAGAGGGTTCTACAGTATTAACAGTTTTTAAAAACAGTTTAAAATAGGCTCGAGTTTTGTATTTTGGGTTTTTTTGTTTTTGTTTTTTTGTTTTTTGTGGTTTTTTGTGTTTTTTGTTTTTTGTTTGTTTTTTGTTTGTTTGTTTGTTTGTTTGTTTGTTTGTTGCTTTGCTCATTTACAAAAGCAGAAAATCCACACTCATTTTCCATCTTCAAAAACCTGCTGTAGAACAGATAAGTCTATGGCTTGGGTTCAGGCTATGTGGTGACAGCATCTGGCCTAGATGCCTTTAAAGATTCCCGGAGGAAAAGCCCATCGCAGGGGACAAACCATGATGGGGATGTAGAATCTCCAGGCTGAGAACGAAGATGCCTCCAAATGCCAGATGCAGGGGAGGGGGATCAAAAGACAGAGATCTAGTTGTCTCATGTGCTCCCAGAGGCATCTGGTGGGGCCACCATGAGAGACAGGGAGATGGACGAGAAGGGCCCTTGGCCTGATCCAGCTGGTCTCTTCTTCTGTTCTTATGCATTTCAAGGACCACATCTTCCTGCTCATATGTCATGAATGATCATCAGGAGGGGCCTTTCTCTCAATCCCACCATCTTCACAGGTGTGTCTGATGATGACACAGGACAGGGCCTTCTCTGTGGCTGCTCCCAGATTCTGGAACTCCCTGCCACGGGAGGCCAGGCTGGCCCCCATCTTTGCTGTCCTTCCGCAAACTGGCAAAGACGTTTCTCTTCAGGCAGGCTGTCCGAGAGGGTTTTTTAAATGTATTGTTGTGCCTTGTTCCTTTGAATGTGTTTTGGTGTTGATTTCTTTTGCTGTTTTTTTTTAAGTGTGGTATTTGTTTGATTCTTTTAAATATTTGTCTATGTACTCTTTTTCACTTTTAAATGTTGTCTTTTGCTTATGTAAGCTGCCTCAGGCCCTTTTAAGGAGAAAAGTGGGCTGAAAGGAAGGATACTCCATGCAGTTCATCCAGGAGCTGATTCCATAACGTCGGTGACACCACAAAGAAGGCCCTGCCTCTTGTAGATGATGTCTGGGCCACCCTGTGGCTACATGGAGAGGCCTAGCTTGAGATGATCTGATGTCATCCAGGAGCCCATCTGACTCTAATAACTTCTTATTCTTCCATGTAAATGTGCACAGCACTGCCTGCATATTCTCATTTAAAAAAACCAAAGGATTCGTTAAGACCCTTGGCTCTATGGGAAACCAACTATCATCTCTACAGCTCTGTGGAAACCTGAAGAGACTATGCAGCCTTTTTCAGTTCTCACCCCCACCCCCATATCCGCCTCTTGGTTATCAATTCTATACAACCTCTAAGCACTCCCAGGAAAAAAAACACCATACCCCATGTGGCACGGTTCCCTCCAGTGAGCATTATCCGAAGCTGATCCATTTTTAGCATTTTCCAATTACAATTGCCCTAGTTAGGAATGGTAAATATTCTACATAATTACTTTCAGTCGTCCCATCCATCCACATAATGCTCCAAAACCTCTGATACTGAGAATATAATTAAACAAGCTTGTTCTGTGCTGCAGAATATTAAGAAGGGATCCATGTGGCTTCTTCCAAAGAGGGCTTGAGCATGTATGAGCGTGCGCACATGCACATAGACAGAGAGAGAGAGAGAAGCAGAGGAGAGAAAGGCTTTATCTGTCTCACACTTTTGCTCTTTAAATGTTTTCTTCAAGAAATTCAGTGCAGACCTTACCACAGAAGGGAAGAGGCAGGAAGGTGAAAGTAAACACAAATACGCAATTTTAAAATAACCAACCATATTCTCATATTTTTAAGGATCTACGTATACATTAAGTAATAGTTTGGACATAGGTAAGTGGATAGAACTGGTTAGTTATGTTGTCGGTGTGGTTTTATCAATCCTACACACTGAACTGTTCCAGAGTAAGCATTTCTACCTCCTTCTTCCACTTCCATCGCTTGCCAATAGAAGATCTTGGGATTTACTGCAGTTGTGTTGTGGCATGTTCTGGTCTAGTGCTAAACCGTTTCTTTGCTTCAGTACAGTACGCGCACTGTACTTGGGCTCCGTGCCTTTGTTATGAAGCACCGCTGGTGTATATTTCCCTGTGCTGTGTTCTCCATTGCTTCCTTCATCTCCCCATGCATGAGCGCTGAAATGCATGAAAGGCACTGTAGCAGTCAACTCCGTTCCCCGGGACAAAAGAGAATGAGAAATAAATTGGGTGGGATGGGGTGGAAGAGTGAAACCACTGTGGGAACCTGGAGTAGAAGGGTACGTACAGTGCAAAGACGGATACGACGCACACTGTCTGGATGTGTACAGACAAATGGATAAGATCATTACAAAATCTGGAATAAATAAGTTTATAAATATTCCAACTGGAAACCCCTGCTCTTCGTTTCTCTGTTCATTCGTTCTTGGGAATAGGAGTGGAGCAAAGCTTAAGGAAGTTTTGTTTTTTGTTGTTGTTGTTTAGTCCTTTAGTTGTGTCTGACTCTTTGTGACCCCATAGACCAGAGCACGCCAAGCACTCCTGTCTTCCATTGCCTCGCAGAGTTGGGTCAAATTCATGTTGGTCATTTCAATGACACTGTCCAACCATCTTGTCCCCTCCTCCTCTTGCCTTCACACTTTCCCAACATCAGGATCTTTTCCAGGGAATCTTCTCATCTCTTCTCATGAGATGGCCAAAGTATTGGAGCCTCAGCTTCAGGATCTGTCCCTCCAGTGCAGAATTTTCCAGCCGGTATGGTCAAGCTCATAAAGTGCTGTCTTCATTTACCATACCACTCTGGATCACATCAGGATACACCCCAATGCCCTCAACTGACCTCCCACCCTTGCAGGAAAGACACAGTAATTGAGCAAGAAGGAAACTTGAATTGTTGAATGGTTATGGAAAAGCTTGGATCCCACCCAGACTTCTCCTAGATACCCTCAGGGTCTGTACTTCTTCGTTGAGAGCCACTCTTCTGCATGATTAATAAACTTCTGTGCATGCATGACCTTCAGCTATATGTCTCATATTGCAGGTAGAAGCAAAATCTTTTTGCACTAAACTTGTAGGTCAAAAGCAGAGGGAATCAAAAGCAGAAGTCTTCTGTAATGGAATTCTTGGGGCACTGTCTTGAAGACCAATGAAATCGTAAGGTTCCAAAATAGACTAGGCCGGCTATCTTGGCTAGACAGCAACCACTTTTATTCCATTACACATAATACATGCTCTCAGGGTTGGAATTCTCCGGAGCACCTAAGCAGATAATACATGATCTGGAGAAGACTTATGGTTACAAGTTTCTCATAGGATGTGATATCACCTGGGGGCAATATATTAATGGAAAGTACGCCATGATGGAGGCGAGCTGCATAGATTTATGAAGAAACGGCGGCACAAATCAATGGTGGGGATTTTGCTTTTAAAGCATTGAGGAAGTGCATCCACCCACATGGATGCAAGAGGAGGAGGGAAACATGGGAGAAGGGCATGTAAAGATGTTCAGAAGAGAAACAAATTCTCGGCCAATGATTTATTGCAGACAGGAGGGCTGTGAAGTCCACTCCTGAACTCATCACACCTCTGAGCACTTCCTGATTGTTATTCTTCCCCAAAGAGAAGCGAGATCAAGTTACTCTCTGACACCACGTTACACCTCCACAATGTGATTCGTCCATTTAAAGCCACATCTATCATGTTGCCAGTTTATAAATCGTTTAAGCCACGGCAAGTGTGGCCATAGGAAGCCAACCTTCCTGACTGATCTTTCCATGAGATAATTCACCCATTCCACTGCCCCTTATTTGTCTCTGCTAGCTTGTCAGACAAAACCGCTTGTGATTGGTGCCAGAAACAACTTACCAAAATTTGGGTAAAAAATTAGATGTCGTTATCATTGCCCTATGAAAAAGACAGGGCTGTGGTAAACACATGGAGCGCAAGGTGCCTTACTGTGAGACTTAAAAACTAATGCAAATAAAAAGAAATACAACTAAGGACATACAAACATGCATGTAAAAATTCCATTAAATTAACTGTAACATTAAACCGTCCTTCAACTTGAGATGTTTTTAAACACATCTGTGTTTTCACATGGATTTGGTTCTTTCTGTGCCAGCTTCCATCTTGTCATGAACCCCCACTTTGAATATTTATTAAAAGAATGTGTGGCTTTTAAAAAAAATGAGAAGACCTAAAGACTGCCTACGGACCTCTGTTGAGCTTTCTTGCAACTTCAGCTAACTTTCAGGCCTGGCACATTCTTGACTCTGGGTCTACCTGTTTCAGGCCTGTCTTCACCTATTTTGGATCCTGGCCACATCCACTGCTGGAAGGCAGATCTTGGAAAGAAACGGGTGCCCCACCCACTGTGGGTTGCGGCCTTATTCACTTGTAGGTTAATTAAAATGCAGATGAGGAGGCAACCAGAAGCAAGCACTCTTTGGAAAGCAATTTCGCAATCACTAGGGGCAAATCGGTGTGAAGGATTTCCTAGTTCTCATAAGAAATAAATGCAACCTCATCACCCCATCTCATATAGATAAAATCTTCACCAGTTTGACTTTCACCTGCCTTCATGCCTTCTAGTCTACCTAGAGCCCAAATCTTGCCTTCCAAAAGGAGGGAGAGGAAGAAGACAGCAAAGGAGAGATCTAGGCAATCAGCGATGACTAGCTTTGATTAATCAGAGTTGTATTTTTAGCCTGCCATCAAGTCATTAATCACTTAATTGCTCCCATTAATCAGTTAATGCTCTGAGCCCTCTGCTTGAGTTTGGAGAGTCTGTATTCAGTAGTCAACATTGCAAATACAGATAGGAACAGATGAAGCAGACTTACATGGAGATATCCTACTGATCCATTTAGCCCAGTGTTTACCAAAACTAAGTGAAAATGGCTTCCCAAGAAGGCTTCCAGACAGAGGTCTTCTGAGTCCCACCTGGAAGTGAGGGAGCTTAGAACTTGAGTCTACATGCAAAGCCACTGATCTAACACAAAGCAAAAATCCAGTGGGCAAAATGAGGTGCCATTTTCTCATTCAGCCTAGCTTGGGCAAAACATGGAGCAGACTTATTTGTCTGCAAATGTACATAAAAATATAGAATCAGTGGCTACAATTTAGATAGAAACTCAATGCATCTCACCATCAGAGCCGAACCAAGGGTGAGATGACGGGGACTTTGGTGGAGGATGCTGAAATTTTAGACGCTGCTGGTGGAACGGCATAAACTCACCTGTTGGTCTTGAAGGATTTGAAATCATCAGCCCTATATGGATCTACCACGTCCACTTATCATTAAACAGGGCTTGGACTGGACAGGCCTTTTGCAAGCCAAAAATAAGAATTTTTAAAAAACAACAACAGGTATTTTGGACTATAGTTTGCATTGAGCATGCAGGGAGGGCTTCTAGATATCCAAAAACATCTAGGCAGAATCCTGTTCAGTTGCAATGGTCCATTACATTCAGGGTGTGTTTTTTTGTCAGTATTCACAACTGTGCTGCAAAAGTGAAAGTCTTGCCACCATGAATGGGGCAGCTTCTGCCTCACGCAACACTATGGAGTGCATGGAGCAGATACCTCTATTCCATGTTTACAATCGGAAGTTTTTCCATCCCTGGTACAAAGGAACTCTTCAGACAGAGGACAATGGGGGTTTGGGAGATCAACAATAGCACGTTTCAGGATGAACACCTGAAATCAGACCCTTCTGTAGAAAGAATGGCATGGGTAAGGAGGCAAGTGCCACAAATCGCAATAGCTAGACTTCACAAAAGTCAGTTGGGTGAATCTCCTCTGGTTTTAAAATACAAAACTCATGGAGAGGCATATCTGCTATTGGCAATGTTTGGGACTGGACCAGGAGGAGATGACAACCTTCTCCTTGGCCCATTCTCTAGACATGTGGTTCCCAACCTTGGGTCCCCAGATATTTGTGGACTAAAACTCCCAGTATCCTTCACCCCTAGCTGTGCTGGCCAGGATCTCTGGGAGTTGTAGTCCAAGAATATCTTGGGGCCCAAGGTTGGGAACCACTGCTGTAAAGGTTTTAGAACAAAAATGCCAACAAAGTGGAGCTCAGTCCTGACAAGATGGAGAAGATATAATGGTTCGCCACGTCAAGAAGATGATGAACAACCAATGCTCGGATGGCAAAGTCAAACAGGGAAGTAGTGCTAAAAGTTAAAAATGGGTACTTCTCATAGCAGCTATATGTTACCTTCCATATCAGAGCCAACATGTCTTTGAACAGCATCTGATTATCAGAAATGAATGGGACTTATTAATCAACACTTACTCAACTCCCATTGCTTTCAATGGACCAACTTGAGCTGGGACTAGAATTCTGACTGTAAAAGGTTTGTCACTCGACTACTAGAGAATGTGGTTTGCCTACAGAAGTTTGAAGATCTGGGTTGTGCTCGTAGGGGATAATGGGAACTTCTGTACAACACATCTCAATAGCGCCAGGCCGGGAGATGCATTTTTTGGGTACTGGGGCTCTCCAAGAAATTGAATTGTTTATGGATCTTGTTCAAGTTTCATCCCAACAGCCTCAGATGTTGTTAACATAAATTTCCACCTTGCCTACGGGGAAGGACTCCATAAACATGCATTCTTACATGCATTTTCTGGTCCTCATTTCTCTGAGAAAAGCTTCTTTGACTCAGAAGTGTCAACTTGAGCAGTGGCATTGCAGAGCTGATTTTTTTTTTATTCCGAGAAAGCTCACCTCAGCAATGACACTGAAAGAGGTACACAAATTATGTTGAACGCGCAAGCTTCATATGTATTCAGAAGCCAAGCTGGAGTTAATATAGTGCATTTTCAAAGTTACTACTCCATGCATGTTGAGAACTCCAAATGAAATCCAGTCCCTGGGCTCAGCCGGCAGGAGAAATCAGATATATTAGAAAGTTTTGTTTTACATTCCAGGCAGGTAACATGAATCAACCCACCTAGCTTCAATCAAAGGAAGACAGAGAAAGAAAGATTGGTAGTGGGGGTTGGAGAGAGATGTTATATATCATGCACTTCCATTCTGCATATGGATAATCATGAAATTAATCAAGAACTAATAACTTCTGCATACCAATAAATCAGAATGGAGTATTGGCAGAAAATCACCTATTTACGTAACTAGCAATTACCATGGTCAACACAGCAAGGAGTTAGCAAGTTGTAAGGTTCCTTTGATTGCTAAGTGCAAAGTTTAGGTCCCTGAGGTTATGAGTTCAATTCCCCACTATATAATTTTTGAGGTCCCTTGAATTTTGTTTTCTTGTTGATCATCATATGTGACGTTGTGGCACTGTGGGCTAAAACGCAGAAGCCTGTGCTGCAGGGTTAGAAGACCAAGCAGTCATAAGATCGAATCCACGCGACGGAGTGAGCGCCCGTCGCTTGTCCCAGCTCCCGCCAACCTAGCGGTTCAAAAGCATGCAAATGCGAGTAGATAAATAGGGACCACTTCGGTGGGAAGGTAACAGCGTGCCGTGTCTAAGCCGAACTGGCCATGTGACCACGGAAGATTGTCTTTGGACAAAGCACTGGCTCTATGGCTTGGAAACAGGGATGAGCACCGCCCCCTAGAGTCAGACACGACTGGACAAAAATTGTCAAGGGGAACTTTTACCTTTACCTTATCATATGTTAGTTCGAGGCACTGTCAAATAAGTAAATCATCATCATCTAAGAAATGCAGAGCTTGAAGGGTCCTTATGGATCATCAAGTCGAGTCCCTGTCAAGAAGGACCATATAATTTAGAAGTTCTATATATTATTGCTTGCATAAGTCTTTGGAGGGAAAAAACACATTCTGAGTAAAAGGGAAAACATCAATCGAGTTTGATGAAAGTGGAATTTTTTAAAAAAGAAAATCCATAACGTTTGTACTATAAATTGGACCATTACATTCATACAAGGCAAATTTCTTGAAACAATTATTTCTTACTCATAATATATGGCCACTAGTACTGGGGAGTTTGACCCAACTCTGGGAGGCGGTGGACTTGGCATGCTCTGGTCCATAGGGTCACGAAGAGTCGGAAACGACTTAATGACTAAACAACAACAAAGTACTGGGGAGATACAGAAGCAGGGATCATCTGATGTTCTTGAATGAAGATAATACAAGTATTAAATAATTGGGGGGGGGAGAGAGAAGGGAAATACAGATGATGTTCCATTCTTACATCATTGCCTCCAGGTGTCTTCAGGTCTCCGAGGTGGGGGGGAAAGATGTATCCTGTCTCTGGCACACATGCATGTCCATATCTACACTTCATGGTGAGCCTACGATGCCTTGCTCCCCGAGACAAAGGACAAGAAGCCGCCACCACCCTTCCATGTAGAGCAGTTGTCTAGTTTCAGGCAGTGTGACATCAGAGGAACTAGGAGGCAACGAAAGCTCTCAAACGCTGAACGCAGGTCTATGAAGACAGGACAAGCAGGATCTGAAAGGAGGCTAAAATCAGGTGTCAAGATCCAAAGAGACTCTGGTGAAGCCCCATCGAGGTCATTCTGCAGGACCCGGGCAGAGAAAGAGGTTGAAGCTTCTGTCCATGTCACACCTCTTTGGAACCAGGCCTGCATCCATGGCACAAGAAGCAATGCCTGAAGACAACCCAAAGACCAAACCTTACTGCAGGCAGGAACCCAAGGGAACCATTAAATAGTGAGTTAGTTGGAAGAACAACAGGAGTGGTAACTGATAGTAGATAGTAGGAAAGCACCATAAAGTAACCATATGGGTGGGCGGGTGCTATGTGCATCATAGAACTTAGGTATATACATGTACCTGGCATAAGCTTTCATGGACTACCGTTAACCTCAACGTTATACTCCAGACCTGAAAATAATAATCTCTGCCCAGTGGTTACTGCATCTTACTACTTCAACTGTGCATGAACTTATATCTGACAGACTTCAACTTCAATCACTTAAGGTATATGTACATATTGTAATGTATATTTACATGTATTCTCCTTTCCTTCCTCCCTTCCTCCCATCCTTCCTTCCTTCCTCTCATCCTTCCTTCCTTCCTCCCATCCTTCCTTCCTTCCTTCCTCTCATCCTTCCTTCCTTCCTATTTGTGGGATGGGATTATGAATCCTGAAGTCACTCTACAGGGTCTAGACTGCCTGAGGCAAATGACAAGATGGCGCTCTTCATTCTGGGTACTCAGCCAATTAGACAAATAGTCAAGACTTTCTTCAGTGCCAGATATAGGTGAGTAGCCTCTGCTACGCCTGAAGGCA
Source organism: Pogona vitticeps (assembly GCF_051106095.1). Classification (NCBI taxonomy): domain Eukaryota; kingdom Metazoa; phylum Chordata; class Lepidosauria; order Squamata; family Agamidae; genus Pogona; species Pogona vitticeps. The sequence continues at coordinate 5,745,143 of NC_135792.1, read as the reverse complement.
CCCAGATCTCATGGGGGCATGGATCCAGCTGGACTCATAGCCCTCTCCTCCACAAGCTTTGCTGCCACCTCCCATTACCTGCCACCAATGGGGGCTTTCTCAGCTTGGCTAACGGTAGCGCCGGCCCTGTCACTAAATGAAATGCAAATGGGAGCAGCCACTGAGCCATCCACTAAAGCTTGAAAGTATAAACAGATGCATTCAATGGACTGCATCAGGTTGCACAATTTCTTCATATTTTTCTTGCCCGAGCATTTAGGTTGCTATTTCAGTGACGCCACCACCAGCATCCAGCCTTCCAGGCCTTCATTGTCCCAGGAAAGCAGGCTGGTTCGCTCAACAGAGCAGAGGATTAAGAAAGAAGGAAGGAAACCATGAGCCATAAACTGATACACCTGCTACTTTTCTTCTATAGTCTTCTTCCCAGCACAGATGAGAGATGATTTCAGCCTGGGGAACAGTGCTGTGCCTTGTTTCCAAGATGTTACTGTATAAGAAGATTAAGCAGTGCCAAAGAGGGGCCATCTCTCAATCATAAATTCCAAACGGCACAAAAACTAGAGATGCAGACCTCATATTTCTTTCCATTCTCTCCCTCCTCCCCCCCCCCCGTCCCCATCTGTAATCTAGAAAGTGTTGAATGGAAGGAAGGAAGGAAGGAAGGAAGGAAGGAAGGAAGGAAGGAAGGAAGGAAGGAAGGAAGGAAGGAAGGAAGGAAGGAAGGACTTGATTGATAAAAAGCCCCTATCTTGTCATTTATGCTCGGGCTGAAGAAGATGCTGGTTCTGTCAGCTAGACAGAAAGAGGGGGGTAGCAATTAATCTGTAAATGAGCCCAGAAACAGCTTGGGCATTGGAGTCTAGGCTGCTGGGACCTCAGAAGAGGAGATAAGGCTGCAGCCTTCTATTTATTGTACATTTTAATTAAGTGCCTTGTTAACGGGGCCGTTATCTCTTAACAGTCATAAAATTACTGTTGTAATGCATTGGGGGGGGGCTTAGGGGTTGGGAGGGGAGGGGCTAGGTGGGAAGGTCTCCCGTAAGGTGCTTTATGAAACCAGTTGCCGATGGCTTTCACTTTAAATCAAAGAATAAATGTAGAAGAGGAGGGAAGTCGCCATGATCTAAGCTGAGCCACTAATGGTTATTTAATGCGGCCATCAGTGTTTAGAAGCCCCTAGCATACGGAATGTACACAATAATCTCCAAACCCTCTTTAACACTTATTTGAGATGACAGGAAAAATGAAACTGTTTGTGCTTTCAATAGGAAAGCAATCATTGGTACATTATATTCTGCTTGCCCTATCATGCTAATGCGTGGTAAAAATGTCAGCAACTGTATTTAAGGACCTGATGGAGTGTTGCCGTTAGATTCTGGTTACCCGGCTGATTAATAAGAAGGAGGAGGGGGGGCGAGGAAGAAAATCTTCAATTTGTATGTAAATGCAGTGGGTTTTCATATCGTCGGCCTACCTGCACCGGGAGAAAAATAATAAACTGAAGTTTAATGTGGCAATTATGAGCATTTATGGAACCCTCGGATTGTGCCGCTCCCTCCCTTGGTCATCAAGATGAGATGCTCACAAAGGAATATTAGCAATGTTCAGACAAGAAAAGCTGCAGAAGGCTCCATGTACCCGTGTTGCCGGTTCAGATTAACTCGTGCTCACTTTGGTTACGACCACGTAAGCTACTTGGGCTGAGAGAAAGGGTCAGCCCCATCCCGCTAACATGCTCTCAGCACCACCCTGCTAAAAAAAACAAAAAACTCCACACCCAACTGTCTGAAATGCAACCAGATTACAACACCCTTTAGTAAGAAGGATCTTGGAATGGCAGAGCTAGAAGGGACCCTATAGATCATCAGGTCCAGCCCCTGTGAAGAAGGCACCATGGAGAATCAAGCTCCTGACCTCTAACTCCACAGCCAGAGACCTAAAGCACTGAGATCCAGCACTTTTTCAAAGGGGTCGTTGGATAATGAAAAGAGGAGGGTCATTAATATTTCTTACAAGAGGTGTTTGCATTAGGATTGACTTGCCTTCCATTCTGCCTGCAGGGCATAGTTCAAAAATGCTGTCCTTGGTCACTAGTGGTCTTGGTCCACCCATCAGCAGGAGATTTTTCTGGAACTTTGAAGGCATAGTGTAGTTTCACACATTGACATTCCCAACAGCACATTTCAGACTTAGAAAAGCTGGATAGCTCAGTGGTTTAGGCATCTGACTGCAAAGCCAAAGGCTGGGAGTTCGATTCTCCACTGGGCCTCCTTGACGTGATGATCTGTAGGATCCCTTCCAGCTCTGCAGTTCTAACATGATGTTTATGATGCTGAAAGATGTCTCCCACTAGGACAAGACTCTAGCTGGACCCTCTGGAAGTCACTTAAGAGACTTCTTCTGGGGGTGCCCTGGGACTGTACAGCTTGCCCATGGCTACCCAGGCTGGCTTTTTACTCAGGAGTAAGAAGATCAAAGGCTAATCAAGTAAAATGGGGCTACTTGGATTAGGACAAATATTATGTGACTGAAGCCCATGCTTAATTCCTGATGATCAGTTATGAAAGAAAACAAACTAATTTGAAAACGATAGGACTCAAGAAAAGGTAATGCCCTGACAATCAGGTTTCTTTCAGCCCCTAAGGCGTTCCCATCTTCTCATAACATGCTGTCTAAAATGTTTGATTTGGATCCTAAGTTACAGCCAAATGTGCATTTTTAGAAATGGAAAGCTACCATTTCCTCTCCCAGTAAGGCATTGCTACCCCGTTTCCCCGAAAATAAGACCTAACCTGAAAATAAGCCCTAGTGTGATTTTTCAGGGTGCTCGTAATATAAGCCCTACCTCAAAATAAACCCTAATTAAGTGAAACCCCACCCTCCACCCTTGTGCAGCAACCAGAAGAAGATGACATGACTGTATTTGAATAAATGTTGTACATGAAAAAAAAAAAAAAAACATCTCCTGAAAATAAGCCCTAATGCAGTTTTGGAGCAAAAATTAATATAAGACCCTGCCTTATTTTTCAGGGAAACACGGTAGGTTTAATCAAAGGCAGCAAATAAAATGAATAATTTCATTACCACAAACCTACCAGTGTCATCCAGTCTGCAACGTCCAGCCAAAGGATTAGGTTTGATCACAGACCTCCTGGCTGGTATATCTAGGTAGGACTGTCCTGCTTTTTCCCTGCTCTGGTAAACCTGGCCAGACAGATCAGTGGGTTGGAGCACCTGGCCAGGAGTCTGATCCACCGCTGAGCCTCTTGGGAGATGAGCCAGCCTGTAAAGCCTTGGTCCCAAAGCGCCCCCAGAAGGAGTGCTTGGTGAACCACTTCTGCATCCTTTATACTCTGGGAAGGCCCTCCATGAGTTGCATTCAACCTGATATGTTCCAGAGAACTCCAAAACAACAACAACAACAACAACAACAACAACAACAACAACAACAACAACAACAACAACAACAACTCTTCTGTAGAATTTCAAGATTTTGATCCTGTTGTCTTCTCAGGGACCAGCTATCTTTGTTCCTGTGACTCCTTTGTCAGTAACTCTAACAAGCACAGGGAGCTGCCTCTTCACCCTTGACATTGTCTTTTTGGTTAGTTTGTTTTCATATCTACCTATTTTTCCATAAAGCATAATATAAAACATATATTCAGCCAGAGACCTGAACCACTGAGCTATCCTGCCAGCCAATATAGAATATAGTGGTATATTCTGTAAGTACAGTGGTGCCTCACTTGACAACGTTAATTTGTTCCAGCGAAATCGCTGTAGAGCGAAAACATCATCAAATGAAATTTTAAAAACCCATTGAAACACATTGAAAACCGTTCAGTGTGTTCCAATGGGCTGAATACCTGCTCGTCCAGTGAAGATCCTCCATACAGCGGCCAATTTTGGTGCCTGTAAAGCGAGGAATCCATCCTAGAAAACAGTGGGGGGCCATTTTCTTCAGCCGGCGGCCATTTTGAAACCTGACGATCAGCTGTTTTCTGATCATCGTAAAGCAAAAATTGGTTCCCAAAACAGGGAACCGATCATCGCACAGTGAAAAAAACCCATTGAAAACATCATTTTGCAATCACAAAAGCATTCACAAAAATGTCAATGTAAAGTGGATTTGTCGTAGAGTGGGGTAATCGTGCAGCGGGGCACAACTGTATATAAATATAGAGAGAAAGTAGACACCCGGGAGGCCAGCCATTCTCCTTATTGAATATTCCACTTATATAATGTACAATAATTGTTACATGAAATATAGGATCTAAATGTTGACCGTCTCTTGAGTGGTCAAGTCCCCATGACAACATCACCTCCTGAAATAATAATAATAAAAAGGCACAGGGTTTTCTCACTGATATCCCTAACAGTATCTCGATTATTTATTTGTGTCTCCCTAATGATGGTCAGACCTTTGAACAAATGCTTCTTTCCTCTTTGCAGCTGAGCCTTAATCAAGTGAAGCCTCTGACGAGCTGAACATTCAGGGCTGAATGTGGTGAAGGGGCTTGTGGTTGGCTTGTTAATGGAACGATTAATGCTGGAGATGGAGATAATGTAGGCCTTGCAGAAGAATTCCTTCTGGCCGGGCACCCGTTTTGATGCACGCTCAGGCACAAAGCCTTCCGACAGTGCTGCTCGCGAAGGAGCCTGCCCACGGCATAGATGCTCCAAAACCGCACTAATGTATTGATCAGTGCTTTCACCTCCCTGCCGGTGTGTACACAGAGATGACAAACAAGCCCATTAAGGGATGAGCATCGCCAGCCCCGTGCACCGGATAAATTATGGCCCTCGCATTGCAACCGTACATCCTCATTAGAATGAATTCTTAACTAACCCAAGGGTATCCAGTTTGTTTTCATTTGCCATAATGTGCCATAAAAGGTTATATATATTCTTCATAGATCATCTCCGCAAGATGAAATCAATGACCTGTTAAAAATTGCAACCTTGACAAAGTCTTTTTCTAATACTCGCAGACAAGGGTTTTAACTTCCACCCGCCTCGGGCTTATGGTATTTTAAAAGAGATGGACTGGCTGTTGTTATTTTTGTTGTTGCCTTAATGATAACAGTTCTGGGGTTTAAATTCCAGAATAAAGTGGGGCCGGTGATTTCGAAGGCTGTCATGAGTTGCGTGTTTTTTTTTCCTTCTGGAGTGCAGAGTGAGAATAAGAAATTAATCAAGATTAAAGAAATCCTAACCAAATTTTTTGTTGTTGCAGATCGCTTGAATGTGCTAACTGAGTTCCAATATTTATTTTGCTTTCATCACTTTTATTTGATTCAAAGCCGAAAGGCTTTGAATGAAGGGGTGGGGGAGCCCATTTCACCTCAAAAAATAAATTTCCACTCTTAAAAGTCTCCAGGAATGGTGTTTCACCCTTGAAACAAGATGCAAGTTACTCCTGCACCTTGTTTTCCTCTCCTCACCATTGACAAAGACATTCAGCCATATCCAGTTTTGTTTCTTGGAATTGATATAATCCATGATGGGTTTTATGGGCACAAAACTGTCCTCCATACTTCTGGAACTTGTCCACCTCTTATTTAAAGTGAGGGACATCCGTTCATGTAGAATATTTCTGTATGGTGCATGCCTGACCTATGGAATTCACTTCTACAGATGGTTCAATGCATTCCAATGGGCTGAAAACTCACTGTCCAGCGAAGATCCTCCATGGGGCGGTCATTTTCGCTCCCTGTAAAGCAGGGAATCCGTCCTGAAAACACAGCGGGGAGCCATTTTGCACAGCGGGCGGCCATTTTAGAACCACCAATCAGCTGTTCCTAAATTGTCATTTAGCGAAATATTGGTTCCCGAAGCAGGGAACCGATCATCGTTAAGCAAAATTTCCCCATAGAAACATTGTTTTGCGATCGCAAAAGCGATCACAAAAACTTCATCATAAAGCAGTTTTGTCATTTAACTAGGCAGTCGTTAAGCGAGGCACCACTGTATATTGATCCTCCACTGAAGAGTAAGAGTCAGGCAGCCTTGAATTCAAAATTACTTCACCTCAACGGCTCAGACTCAAGAAAGGTCCCAGGTAAGCCTCTGTGTCTGAAACTCAGCCACCTCATCTGTATTTATAGGGATAAGGATATAGGTTTTCCTTTGGAAAACCATCAGAAGGTTTATTGAGATTAAGGTTGTGCGAAGTTTTTTGCGTATTTGAATTGTGTTGTAAACACTATGCACTTATATGCATCGTTCATGCAAAATTGGTTAAGTCCATTTTTCCCCATGTTTTCCAGTCCCATTCCCCCCCCCAAAAAAATGGAGCCTGTTTTCATGATCCTCCCAGAAATGTCCGATAGGAGGTGACGGATGTGGGCATAATCCCTCTGTTGTGGCAAGAGCATTCAATTTTTCCTCCAGTTTTCAGCGCAAATTACACAGGTTAGCCACTCGGCATTGAGACTTTATGATGAGAACTGCTCTCCTTTAGAGGATTCTGTAATCAACTTGCTAATACTGCCCGTAGGGACGACCCATTAGCAGAAGTCTCAAAAGTGTTTCTCTCCCCCCCCCCGCAAAGCTAAGCCTTACGTGGGTTGTCTGGGGAACAGCTGCCTCTTCTCCTGAGATGGAAGAACCGAAATGCTTAAGTTCATTTCACATCATCGCCTTCAAGCTTATTTCAACTCAGTCTCATAAACATGCAGGTCTAGTGATTTCTCTACTGAATCTCGTGGCTGGGATGGGCGCTGAATATTTCTTTAGGGCTTGTGGAGTAGGATGTTCCACCATGCTGAAGGCAGCAGGGCTATCCTTAGGTGCTTCAGAGCCAGAACCTTAGACGTGTCTCTGTCTTCCATCCCTTTTCTCCTTGTCTGAGCATCTGCCACAAGAGGTGAGAACCTCCTTTTGCCCAAGAGGAGGGTCAGCCTTGCCAACCTGGCCCCTTTGCAAGATTGAAACTTAGGAACTCCTGCGGCCATTGGAAAAGCACATTTCTATACATCCTCCTTTTCGTGGCCCCATGCGGTCAAGCGGTTTCCAACTTATGGTGACCCTGTCGAATTTTTCAAGGTACATGAGATATTCAAGGAGTGGTGCACCATGGACAACCTTCAAGGGAATTTCGGTGCCCAAGTGAGGATTTGAAGCCAGATCTCCTGGGGACCTCATTTCTCCACAATGCCATGCTGGTTCTCTTACTCTACACCCTTACCTAGCATTAGGTCCCACAGAACTTACTTTTGAGTATACATGCATAGAAAATTAATATCATGCCTAATTGACTGTGGTGGTTGGTTCATTACCACCATACTCGTCAAGGATTTTAGTATTCTTTTTTTTCCCCTGCTATGCTTGTTCTCATTACCTTCTCCACCTCCGGAAATGTTTCCTATTTTTCCATGTTTGCTTCTCATCTGTTCTTGAGCATCACCTCTCCTGCCCTTGTTTAAATAGATAGTGTTTTCTTCAGGCTCCTTAGCCATTTTTAAAGTGGGTTTTAATTGTTATTTATTGCATGCGAAGCCATGAGAGGTTTTGAGAGGGCAGAGGCACTGTATAAATCCTCTCCGGCTGCTATGAATGATAATATTAAGGGGAACATCTGGATACAGTTTCCTAGCTAAGAGTTTGCTTTTATCGTGAGACAGGGCTAGAATACACAGATGGTACAAGCTGGTATGAAACCGGAAAGAACTGCCCTCCCTCCCTTATTCTCTTTCTCTCTCTCTCTCCTCCTCCTCCTCCTCCTCCCTTTGCTACATTCATTCAGAACCATGGTAAACCAATGAGTGGGAGGATGTTAAAGCCTGTGCACATCCCAGCATGCCAACCTATGGCCTACTGTGATATTTGACTGTCTGGTGCGTCTAAGCAGCTGGAAGAATGTCAAACTGTCATCGCTGATTAAAATGGGATTTTACACCAGGCATCAAACATATTGTCAAAATTCTAGATTTCACACCGGGCCACAGAAAAGAAGTTAATCATTCTTCCATAGAAACTGTGAATGTATTAGGGCTTGCTTGCTTATTTATTTATTTATTTATTTATTTATTTATTTATTTATTTATTTATTTATTTATTTATTTATTTATTTATTTGGGAGGCCTACATCAAGAGAGCCATGTTGGATCGGATCAAAATATATCAACGACAACAGCATTCTGTTCACCCAATTGCAAACCGGGGGGGGAGGGCAGAGGTAGGACATGGGAGCTACAGCATCCTCTGCTTCACGTGTCCAGAAACCACAGGTACGCGCGCACCCACGTACAACCTCTGGAATTGGGGTGATGAGCAGCTAGCCCACAGAACAGCCATGAATTGCTCTTCCCTCCATAAATTTATCTAATAATAATGATAATCATGTGCTGTCTAGTCAATTCTGATTTATGTTGACTTTTCCAAGTAGAGAAGACTCAGAAGTGGTTTACTCTTCCCTTCTTCTGGGGGTGACCTGGGACTGTTCAGCTTGCCCAAGGCTACACAGGCTGGTCCTACTCTCAGGAGGCACAGGAGGGAATTGAACTCCCAACTTCTGGCTCCAGCCAGCCATAAAGTTCTCTAATCCCGTTTTAACCAAGACATGAAACTAAGTTCCTTAAATTTTTCCCCCTTTCATCCCAGGGAACTCCAGTATCTTCTAAACACTTCCTGTGGACTCTGGGTATGAGGGCATGCCACTTTTCCACCACAGCCATCACGTCATCAAACTGCAATTCTCAGAGTTCTGTGGAGAAGACCATGATAGCCAGTGCCATACAGAACCAACCGCTATTCGCAGTCCAAAAATATCTGTTAAAAATCTCATCCCTGTTGAACGTCTGTGTAAGGCCTTCCTCGTGGTGACCACCGGATGTGAATGCTCAAGGATGCATCTTCACTGGAAGAAAACGCCGTTTTCTTTTTTGCTTTTGTGTGTTGGGCCAGCGTTGACAAAACGGTATAGTTGTTTGTCTGGAAAGTGATTCTGCATTACATGATCTTCTTCCTGCCATGCCACTCACAATGTCAAATTTGTGAGGTGTGTGTGTTTGTGTGGGTCTGTGTTCTGTCATCTGTGTTGGTTACATTTTTAAAAAGAAAGCCGTACAGGTAGATGATGTACACTACCAGAATGATTTCTTGGTGGAAAGATGGACGCAAAATAAACTTTTCACGCTCGATAATTGAAAACCGCTTTCTTCCTCCACCGCCTCCCAATTTCCCCCTGCAAGACGATGGCCAAATGAGAGATTCTATCATGGAAACCTACATTGTCTCTCTTTCAGAATTTTAATATGGACACAAGGCAAAGGTACAAACAAAAATAGAAGATTAATCTCCAGCGTATAGCGGCGAAGGCTACAAAGTGTGCCGAGACTGTTTGGAACAGCTGCTCAGAAACCCTAGAGGACTTGGCTCTCTAAATATTTTACAGATCGCAGTCATTAATAAACAAGGGATTATAGATTGTACTAATCACCTGCAGAGGTCCTGATTTGGAGACAACCTAGAAACAAAGTCAGTTCGTGTATCATTTAGGGGCCGATGGTTTCGAGGCTATTTGGTTTGTTCAGTTTGCTAGTATCTGTTCCTTGACTGGATCGCACTGGTGCACAAGAGTCAAGCCACATGCAGGACTCACTTTGGAGAATGCCACAGCAAATGCAGGGTCGTATGATGATGTGGTTTAGATCTCTGGCTGTGGAGCTAGGGTTTGGAAGTTTGATTCCCTACTGTGCCTCATTGACTGGATGAACTATAGTCTCCAAACCCATATGCTACAAGCAGAGTGCAAAAATGCAGCCATTTGGAGGTCAAAACTGAAAGCAGATCTTTCAAAACTCAAAGCGTGTTGATGCTCCCAAGATGTGATTCCAGCAGATCTGTGGGCCTGAGCAACTGGGAAACAAAGCCTGGGTTTATGTCCCAAAGACCGAATCCAAAGCAAAACACACTGAATTGTGATCTACAGGAAAGGCGAAACAGCTTCCGCTGTGATAATCTTTGGCCATCTAAGGAATTTCTTCCCAGTACTCTTCCACCTTTCTCCCACACCATGCTTTGACCTTTGAGTGTGACGATGGGATATCGGTGCAGAAAACCTCTTCTCCCATGTGTGCAAAATTCTGTGCATGGTTCTCGGACTTTGGAAAAGTTAATTTTGATGAGTGCCAGAATCAT